>NW_017802736.1:118016-131744 GCF_001625305.1 Branchiostoma belcheri
TGGCAACGGTTAACGGTAAATTCAGCAGGGCCGATAACGCTTAACGGTAAATTCAGGACGGTCGGCAACGCTTAACGGTAAATTGACAGGCTTTTTTTCGAGCTGCACTGGATTTGGTATCTCGCTTTGTGAGAAAAGGTGATCACTGACAAAATTACGTATACCTTACATGTAATGAAGCATGCATTAAAGGTATGTGTTCCCTGTGTTTCCCACCTGCCCTGGTCCCCGAGTGCGTCCACAAATAAAGGGGAGTCCGAGTCGACGTCGGCCAAGGCTCTACCCAGCTTGACTTTTTTCCGTTCGCCCAGTTTTACCGATGGATTTTGAGAGTGGAGCGCCAAATGCGCTCGCAATCTAAGGGGGTCCGGGGGTGCTCCCCGGGAAATTTAGGATTTTTAAGCGTTCAAAAACGCAATTTCCCGCATTTTGAGAGGCAAATCATGGTGTTGAGAGTGTTTGTCGTTCCTTCTGATGTTTTCATATTTTTACTAAAGATTTTTGTTAATTTTGTCTGTCAAGGTTGACGGATTCATTAAAAAATTCTGTGACGCTCCGCAAACTTCCGGTAATTGACAGAAAACTAGAGACGATGGGGACCTAGCGCAGAAGCGCGAGTCGAGCGCCAAAGGCGCGAGCAATGTAGGGGGGTCCGGGGGCATTCTCCCCCGGGAAATTTTGTATTTTTGAACCATCAATGACGCATTTTCCTGCACTTTGATAGGCAAAATTAGGCGTAACGAATAATTATTCATTGACGCTTAACGCTGAATTTAGGATGACAAATAACGTTTTACGTTGAATTAAAACGACCAATAACGCTTCACGATGAATATACTGCTAACGCTTAACGTTGAATTAGAGCGGGCCGGCAACGATTATCGCTAAATTAAAATAGCCCATAACGGTTAACGAAAAAGGGCATGCAGACCCTCTCTCAGGGCTTAGGCGTAGTCTCCAACAGGCTTCTCTCAGGGCTTCGGTGTAGTCTCCAACAGGCTTCTCTCAGGGCTTAGGCGTAGTCTACAACAGGCTTCTCTCAGGGCTTAGGCGTAGTCTACAACAGGCTTCTCTCAGGGCTTCGGTGTAGTCTCCAACAGGCTTCTCTCAGGGCTCAGGTGTAGCCTCGAACAAGCTTCTCTCAGGGCTTCGGTATAGTCTCAAACAGGCTTCTCTCAGGGCTTCAGTGTAGTCTCCAACAGGCTTCTCTCAGGGCTTTGGTGTAGCCTCCAACAGGCTTCTCTTAGAGCTTTGGTGTAGTCTACAACAGGCTTCTCTCAGGGCTTTGGTGTAGCCTCCAACAGGCTTCTCTTAGAGCTTTTATGTAGTCTCCAACAGGCTTCTCTCAGTAATGAATAAATATTATGATTCAATTATATCTCCAGTACTAGAAGTTTTTTACACCAAGAACATTCAAAGCCATCTTCCTAGGATTGAACTTTTATTTATATCTTGAGATGTACAGCATTTGCACAGGGAATGTCGATCAACATAACAAGTTTGTATTTCCAGATTTCCACAACATTTCTTTTACTTACAAGTAGGCACATGCAGACATTACAGGACAATATAAATCTTCTCTTCAATGAAATGAGACGAAATCTCGATACTGCCTTCAACATTTCTGCAGTTCTGTTGTGAATAATCAGACTTGTGTGGAGCAATTATCAGCAGCTGCAATGCGGGCTTATTCGGCAAGGAGGCGCTGTAGGTCTACAGGTGTATTATAGCCCTTTACAAGTACAAATCACAAACTAACAAGGAGATGTCCCTTTTCTCACTTTTCATCATGATCAATGCCTCAACAAATGACAGATTTCTTACATCTCAGTGTCCATTTTTGTAGGGGGCATATTCACCATTCAAATTACAAAACACTTAGAAAATCACTAGCTATGAACTGACATTCATGCTACGTCTTGTCTATTTATAAAAAGAATGATTGGTTTTCCTGTGGTCCTCTCCAACATAGACACAGCACCTTAAGTTATTGTTCCGGAAACAGAAAGAGTTATTTAGCTCCCAACAGTGGGGAGTTTGCCTTGTTGGACTTTTGAGCTGCCCTGTATCCACACTTTCACATTGGTAGTCATGTGCAACATTGTGTTTCTCCAAACTGGATTTCTGTGCAGCAGAATAGTCACACTGGTCACACTTGCAGGGTTTTTCTCCTGTATGGGTTGTCATATGTTAAGTCAGACTTTCTAGCTGTCCTGTACCCACACTCCCCACACATGTAGGGTTTCTCACCAGGATTATTGAAGCTGATTGAGTGTTTTGCTTGATGTCGGTACAAATCAGATTTCTGTGCTGCAGAATAGTCACACTGGTCACACTTGTAGGGTTTTTCTCCTTTATGGGTTCTCATATGCTGGGATAAGTGAGACCTGTCAGCTGTCCTGTACCCACACTCCCCACACATAAAGGGTTTCTCACCGGTATGTTTTGCTAGATGTGTGTCCAACATGGATTTCTGTGCAGCAGAATAGTCACACTGGTCACACTTGTAGGGTTTTTCTCCTGTATGGGTTCTCATATGTAGGGATAAGGTAGACTTTTTAGATGTTCTGTACCCACACTCCCCACACATGTAGGGTTTCTCACCAGCGTTATTGAAGCTGACTTGTTGTGCTGCCCCCTGGCCTTGAGCATTGTTTGTTTTGCTGTCACAGTCAACCTGGAAAACCCCGGTGGGAGACCCATCATCTAAGTTCTCGCCAACTCCGGTAGGAGACCCTTGTCCTGTCGTTGCCATGTTCAGCCTAATTGTAAAATGAAGAAATTATCAAACTTAAGCGTTAAAAGCTGCCAATGATAAAATTAGGTTGAAAGAGACTCGGCATCATAGGTTTGGTCTGGTCTATTCGTAATAATATTTCACTGTTTTCACAAATCAGATTTTTCTAGATTTGTAATGTACGGCTTATGGTTGGTTGGTTGGTTGGTTTTCCTATAATGCCACTATCATAATAATGATCATTCTGACATACTCCTTTTCACCAAAGCACGAATTAACATATAGAAATTGAATACAATAATTAATCAATGAACAAGTAAAACAATTAAATACTGGCAGGACTGATCGAGATACTGCAAAAACTATTGAATTCTGACAAAAATGTCTGTACATATAGTAATATTTGAGTGTTGTACATTGTTGAGAGAAAAGAATTGAAGAACCTCTTAAAATTAAATGTACCAGACTATCATCAGAAAGATCATCCAAGTCAGTAATGAAGCCAATCAGTGTTTTCAAGGTGCCAAAAGCGCATTTCGTTGTTAAGTGTAGTTGGGGCAGTGTAACAAAAAGTTACAGAACCTCTAAGTCGTAATACGCTACTCTCATTACGCAACATTTCCATATAATTTCACGTACTCTAAAAAGGCCACTTTGCCTGATGCAAATCGACGTACATTTAAGTGGCGAGGGTCGAACGTATGTTAGGTTTCGCCCCCCCCCTCCCCCTTTAATTCAACGATATTCACATCCTGAAAATGCCTACAAATTATCATCCTACTGCGGTTCTTCTTCCACAGAAATGGTCTTAAACTATTTAAATCAACAGAAAAATACGTTTCTGCCCGTTTCCAAGCCTTACCTGATTCCTATGAAGGTTTTTCTCTTCACGTAAACCGGAACTCGGGCAGCTCTGTCCTTCCGTCGTCTCGTGAGGTCACTGGTTAACTCAATCTGGGTCAAGGGTGAAATTGTCGACCTGCTTACCCACTTTGTACATTTGACGTCATTTGGCACGCTACGTTCTCCTCATAATTTCAACGTTCTGAGTTTCAAACCGACCACCTTAACAACGTAACACGCGCCTGACTTTTGTTTCTAATCTAATACGAGAGGAGAATTTTTTAGAATAAATGTAAAGCCAAACTGTTTGGTCTGAATCTTGATTTCTGTGGTTTATGATGAACTCACCACCTCGGACAATATTCCCAGGGAAGGAAGCAACACAGGAACAAGGAAACATTATGTTCAAGGTACATAACGATTTAATTATTTCAGTGGAAAATATCTGTAGATACATCTTCGGAAAAAAACTACAAAAAAAAAACAACTTTTACTCGTAAAGTTTCGTATACAACATAACTCCTACGTTTTTACAATTGTAAAATTACTAATGTTGGAAACTGAAGCGAACCAAATGCTAGTTTACAGAGTTGACATTTTAGTCAAATATATTTGTTGTACATATAGGCACGCATTTCGTCAAAGTAACTTTTAACAAGAAATCGAAGCTCCATCCATACTATTTCAACGACTACGTTTCATCTATTGTCTACAATCACTTACCTACTCTCATCTGCCGAATAAACATACCCCCCGGAATAAACGTACCCCCCGGACAAATCTTCAAAATCAAATAAAGATACCCCCGGAATAAAGGTACCCCCCGGAAAATTACCAAAATTGACGGGTAACCTGTGTCTCTTGTACTAAAATGCGCCCTTACTGATATATGCACAAATCTTTAACTGTTATTTGCAATTAGGAATTTAAATAGACAAAAAAAAGAGCATTTAATATTTCGTATTTTGATAAGCACCACCCATGACAATAGAACATTCAGACGAATTTATGCACGCGGTGATTGCAAAAACCGGCCCGAAAATGACAAGTTTCTCGCTACAATACGCGTTTATAAACGTCTTCACGTCGATGATTTGTCAATTTTTTTCACACGAAGTTGAAAAAAATTACTGGTTTTCAAAAAATTAATAAACGTACTGTGCAAAATAAGAACGTACTAGGTGGATGCTCGGGCAAAAAAAAATAAACGTACCCGTATGTTTATTTGGCAGATGAGAGTATGTTAAGTACTGATTATATGTATATATTTACATTATCCAATAAATACTTTCAACTTAAATGTTCTTCTACTTCAGTTCTAAATAACTAAAAATATGGTTTCTGTTCTAAACAATTGATACCTACTATTAAAGAACAAAGTGTGCATTAGGCTTCTAAGAAATATTCTTGTAACTGAACCTTTGTTGGGTAATCAGAACGCAGTGGATGCAGTTGAAAGTACATGACAATGACTTTCATAGGAAGAAGGTTTTCTCATTTTGCAAATTTTGGTAATTTTTACAAAATATTTCACCTATTTTTTAAAGAAGATATTGAGCACTATTGCATTATATACTTAATCACGATATAAATGGAGAGAAACTGTATATAGTTAAGAGAAGATTGTGCACACAAATGTCACTACGAGATGGTCACATTTGCAGAGTTGGGGCTTCTGTGTGAATTTTTACATGTTGACTTAGGGCAGCCTTAGAGGCTGCAGAGAAGCTACACTGGTCACACTTGTAGGGTTTTCCTACCGTATGCGCTCTCATATGTCGGGATAAGGCAGACTTGTAAGCCGCCCTGTACCCACACTCCCCACACATGTAGGGTTTCTCACCAGCATGCATTTCTAGATGTTTGTCCAAATTAGCTTTCTGTGCTGCAGAATAGTCACACTGGTCACACTTGTAGGGTTTTTCTCCTGTATGTGTTCTCCTGTGTACGGATAGGTAAGACTTGAAAGTTGTCCTGTACCCACACTCCCCACACATGTAGGGTTTCTCGCCAGAGTGTCTCGCTAAATGATCGTCCAAGTCTGATTTCTGAGCTGCAGAATAGTCACACTGGTCACACTTGTAGGGTTTTTCTCCAGTATGGGTTCTCATGTGTCGTGTTAAGTTGGACCTCGAAGCTGTCCTGTACCCACACTCCCCACACATGTAGGGTTTCTCACAGGTGTGTTTTGCTAAGTGTTTGTCCAAAGCAGATTTCTGTGCAGCAGAATAGTCACACTGGTCACACTTGTAGGGTTTTTCTCCTGTATGGGTTCTCATGTGTCGGGATAAGTGAGATTTGCAAGCCGCCCTGTACCCACACTCCCCACACATGTAGGGTTTCTCACCGGTGTGTTTTGCTAGATGTTGGTCTAAATTAGATTTCTGTGCTGCAGAATAGTCACACTGGTCACACTTGTAGGGTTTTTCTCCTGTATGAGTTCTCATGTGTTGGGATAATTTAGACTTGTAAGTCGCCCTGTACCCACACTCCCCACACATGTAGGGTTTCTCACCAGCGTTATTCAAGTTGACTTGTTGTGCTGCCGCCTGGTCTTCAACATCGCTTGTTTTGCTGTCACAGTGGACCTGAGAAACCCCGGTGGGAGACCCATCGCAGCAGTTCTGACCAACGCCGATGGGAGACCCGTGTCCTGCCATTGCCATGTTCACCCTAATGACAAAAACAATTAAGAAATTATACAGAGTAAGCGTTATAAGCTGTCAATGATAAAATAGAATTTATAGAAAACAAGCTTTAAAAAATTCTAACTTCACCAAGCTTTACAATTTTAACCTAATGCATTACAACGTAACCCAACATAATTCTAACGTGTTGTCTTTCTCGCATTTGAATAAATTTGCTTCTATGTTGTTCCAATCATAATTTGTGAGATCTTACAATCACTCGTTCACACCACCGAGCTCGCTCAAAATATTCTATATCATATTATTTATTACTTCTACGACTACGAATAATGGGTAAAATGACTCCATTCGCTAGGCTGGAAAGAGAGTCGGCAGTATAGCCTATAGGTTTGGTCACCAGGCTTCTCTATTTACTGTTTTTACAAATCAGTTCTACGCGTTTCTAGATTTTGTAATGTACGCCTTGTGCGATTCTTTACAATACAATTAACATTTCTATGTAATTTCACGTACTCTAAAAAGGCCACTTTGCCTGATACAAATCGACGTACATGTAAGTGGCGAGGGTCGAACGTATGTTTGATTTCGCCCCCCCTCCCCCTTTAATTCAACGATATTCACATCCCAAAAATGCCTACAAAATATCGTCCTACTGCGGTTCTTCTTCCACAGAAATGGTCTTACACTATTCCCCTCAACATTAGAATACTTTTCTGCCCGTTTCTAAGCCTTACCTGCTTCCTATGATGGTTTTTCTCTTCACGTAAACCGGAACTCGGACAGCTTTGTCCTTCTGTCGTCTCGCGAGGTCAGAGGTGAACGCCAAGTGGGTCAAAGGTAAAGTTGTCTGCCTGATTACCCATGTCGTACATTTGACGTCAGGTGGCACGTTACGCTTTCCTCATAATGTCAACGTTCTGCGTTTAAAACCAACTACCTTAAGCCCCGGTCACACTGGGCGAACTTTGCTGGAGCGTTCCTTGAACGGTAAATAAAATTCATCACCGCTCGAAACCGCTCACCACCGTTAAACAGAAGTTGGCCCCCGTTAAAGCAACGCCGTGTACGCCCGGCCACCGCTGATGCTGGAGGGGCCCTCCTACCGCTCCGAAAGTTTTGAGCTGCACAAAATATTGCGAGCGGTGAGGAGGGGGCAATTTTCCGCCCCGGCAAAGTTCACCCCCGCTCCACTAACACCCAGTCAAAGTTTGGCATCGCTAGACGCAAGTTCGTGGACGCTTGGGTCCGCTGGGCCAACGCAGAAATCTTGAACGCTGGACCACCGCTGCTTCGCCAGCGTTGCCCGGGCGGCGATTAAACGTTGCACAAACTTTGCTGGAGCGGTTGCAAGCGTTTTACGAGCGGACACGAGGTTGCTGAAACGGTGTCGGGCGTTGAAGCAGCGATCCATGTCGGCAATGAACTTTGGTTTGGCGTTGGTATAGAGGTGTCGGAGCGGTGACGAGCGTTGTCGAAATTCGGACCCCGTCCCTACCGTTAAAGGAACGCTCCAGCAAAGTTCGGCCAGTGTGAACGGGCCTTAAACCGCATGCGCAGAACGCCGCTATACCAACGCTCGCGTCATCGCTTAACTAACGCTCGCCACCGCTATACCAACGCTAAAGCAACGCCGGCTTCAGCGGTGCACCGCTAAGCCAACGCCCGTGTTTTCATTATTTTAGTCCGGTTGCCAAACCCCCGATTTTTGGAGAACCTTGCAAGAGGGTCTGCATGCCCTTTTTCGTTAACCGTTATGGGCTATTTTAATTTACCGTTAATCGTTGCCAGCCCGCTCTAATTCAACGTTAAGCGTTACCAGTATATTCATCGTGAAGCGTTATTGGTCGTTTTAATTCAACGTAAAACGTTATTTGTCATCCTAAATTCAGCGTTAAGCGTTAATGAATAATTCTTCGTTACGCCTAATTTTGCCTTTCAAAGTGCAGGAAAATGCGTCTTTGAAGGTTTAAAAATACAAAATTTCCCGGGAAATGCCCCCGAACCCCCCTACATTACTCGCGCCTCTGGCGCTCGACTCGCACTTCTGCGCTAGGTCCCTTCGGCTCTAGCCAGAAACAGCTTTCCCGTCAATTTCCGGAAGTTTTGTGGAGAGTTACAGAATTTTTTTAAGGGCCGTCAACCTTGACAGGCAAATTAACAAAAATCTTGAGTAAAATATGAAAACATCAGAAGGACCGACAAACACTCTCAACACGATTTGCCTCTCAAAATGCGGGAAATTGCGTTTTAGAAGGCTTAAAAATCCTAAATTTCCCGGGGGAGCATCCCCCGGACCCCCTAGATTACGAGCGCATTTGGCGCTCCACTATTAAAATCCATCGGTAAAACTGGGCAGACTAAAAAAATGCAAGCTGGCCGACGTCGACTCGGACTCCCCTGTATTTGTTGACGCACTCGGGGACCAGCCAGGTGGGAAACACAGGGAACACATATCTTTAATGCGTGCTTCATTACATGTAAGATATACGTAATCTTGTCAGTGATCACCTTTTCTCACAAAGCGAGATACCAAATCCAGTGCAGCTCGAAAAAAAGCCTGACAATTTACCGTTAAGCGTTGCCGACTGTCCTGAATTTACCGTTAAGCGTTATCGGCCCTGCTGAATTCACCGTTAACCGTTGCCAGGACCCCTCCATGCAGACCCTCTTGCAATGCGGTCCATACAAAGTTTTTTTGTTGTTTCTATATCTCTGAGGTGTGCTCTTTCAGAATATGAATGATGCCACTCTGTCATCCTTGGGCAATTCGCACAATACGCAAATTAAGGTGGCCATTACTGAAAATCCAGTTTTCGTCAATATCTCAGTAACTACTCATGGTATCAGAATAATTTTGGTGTCTATCCCCATCTTTTGAGGGATAACGAATTAAATCAAGCCATTTCAGTAAAGATAGAACCACTATTTTTTGCTAAATATGCAAATTTGGGCCGCGCAATATGCAAATTAGGGCGGCCATTACTGAAAATCTGTTTTTCGTCAATATCTCAGTAACTACTCATGGTATCAGAATAATTTTGGTGTCTATCCCCATCTTTTGAGGGATAACGAATTAAATCAAGCCATTTCAGTAAAGATAGAACCACTATTTTTTGCTAAATATGCAAATTTGGGCCGCGCAATATGCAAATTAGGGCGGCCATTACTGAAAATCTGTTTTTCGTCAATATCTCAGTAACTACTCATGGTATCAGAATAATTTTGGTGTCTATCCCCATGTTTTGAGGGATAACGAATTAAATTAAGCCATTTCAGTAAAAATAGAACCATTATTTTTTGCTACATATGCAAATTTGGGCCTTGTCTGTTATTGACGCACCTGGCTGCCAGCAAGGAGGGGTCCTAATTCCGACCCATGTTCCATGCAAACGCACATGCCTAAGTGGTATAGTTTATCTGACCCAAAACCTGTTCAATATTGAAAGACAATTCTAAGTTTACTTAAGTCTAGATGGCAGACGTCTTCTAGCATGAAACGCCGCTTGCGTATGATTGTAGACAATGGCTGTTGGTTAGCTCTGGCTCATATATCTGTGTTGGGTATGAAGTCCTGTCGTCTGATGCTTAGGATCTTCCTCACGCATTCACTATCAGAAGCATCCAGTGATTCCAGTCTCTTTTCTTGGCTGATTTCCATATAGTAGGTTTCAAAGCCAAGCTGGTTGAAGGCTGCTGAGGCCTTTCCAAGTCTACAGTCTAGCTCATTGTCCATCTGTCCTTTTTTGTTGGTGGAGCTCCCAAGGTAGGTGAAGTTCTCCGCCACTTTCAATTTGTTCTTGTCAATGGTCACACTTCTAAGAGGAGCATGTTAATTGATGGCCCTGATGCTGAGCCCAATGCTGTCTGCAGACGGACTATGTTGGTCACTAGGGGTTGGAGATCTCTGGCGTTTTCCGCTATGGTCGGCAAACTTTACCCCCGGCCCTTTTCTCCTGTTGCTTCCCAAGTACCCAGTCGATAGCCACGGGAAAGAGGATCTGTGACAGGACACAACCTTGGAGGATCCGATCACAGGATCTCTTTGAGCGAAAGCTAGCTTGTTGCTCGCAGCTCCCAGAGGACCTTACCTACTGCATCTCTCATGCGGTTCAGTAGGCATTTGGCATACACCTTCACTGGTATAAAAAAGAATTGTCACTCTCCTTAAGTTATCACATTCATTCAGGTTTCCCTTCTTTGGAATGCACACTTTAAGCCTATGTCACAATTCAAGAAGGGGGCCCTCTCGGCGCGTTTTCGGCCTATGTTTTGGCACTACCGAATTCGGAACGGGACCTGGAAGGCAATAGGCGGGGTTCCCGACGGCTGCCGGCCTATTTTTGGCCCCGCGACGTCGCCAAATTGATTTGACTCAAACTTAAAGTCACTTCAGGCCCCGGCGGGCAAGGTACGCCGAAGTGACCCCGTAACCTCACCGGACCCACATTTTGGGCGCGGTGACGAGCGTTGTCGAAATTCGGCCCCCGTCCCTACCGTTCAAGGAACGCTCAGGCAAAGTTCGCCCAGTGTGACCGGGCCTTAAACAACGTAACACGCGACTGACTTTTGTTTCTGATCTACTTTTAAAAAGAGATATTTTAAGGGAATGAATGTCAAGCCAAACTGTTTGGTCTGAATCTTGATTTCTGTGTTTTATGATCAACTCACCGCCTCTGACAATATTCCATCCAAGAAAAAAAGCAATACAGAAGGAAACATTATGTTCAAGGTACATAACGATTTAATTGTGTTAGCGGAAAGTTTCTATAAATACATCTTCTAAAAGCAATGCAAAACAAACAGGAACTTGAACTCATATACAACATAACGCCTACGTTTTCACAACTGTGAAATACTAATACTGTTGGAAACTGAAGCAAGTCGGTCATTTTACACCGATGCAAATTAGCATAAAGATTTTACTACAAACCAAACGCTAGTTTCCTGACTTTATGTTGGTCAAAAGATATTATTGTGTCTGTAAGACATACAGGCAAACACTTAGACAAAGTGAAGTATTAACAAGAAATCGAAGCTCCTTCAATGGCTTCATTCTTACAAACTCAACATTAACTTCTACCTTTCAACTACTGTTTACAATCACTTACCGATGTTAAATACTGTACATTTACATTATACCATCAATACCAACAAATTTTGGTGTTCTACCACAAATTAAGTTAACTTCGATGAAGGTTAGACATCCAGGTAATACGATACGCCAAAAAGCAGTTACTCAAGCAACTGGATATGATTTTGAAAACGTCAGACGTTTCAGCTAGTATCCACTAGCTTTCGTCAGTGACTGAGAGACCAGAGGGGAAATGCAGGTTTATAAGCACAACCTATTTACCTACCAACCTATTTAATTAAGTTTACTGTTCAAAAATTACAAATCTGGTTATCAAATGATGGATTCTTTTCCAAACTTTATAGTTGATAGTTAAAGAAAGTATATTTGTCTGGCTAAGAATTATATTCTTTTTAACTGTATTCAAAATAAGTTTCCTAGTTTTAAATATTTGAATAGTTTAGACAAATTTATATATCTTATGAAATTAGACAAGCCGTGTTTTGTAAGTTCTATATGTTCATTCATCTACAATTGTTTTAAGAAGCGAGAAGAAGTCGATCCTGTAAACAATAGTATTATTTAGTTTGTCTTCATGATCTGTACTTAGCTCGAAAGAGCATAAATGTGCAATAAAGGTCTTTCATTCTTTCATTCATTATTCTTGTAACTAAACCACAGTTTTACAGTGATTAAAATGCAGTGGACAAAAGTGCCTATGACATTTCGTCAGGAAAAACTTGCATATTTGCAAATATTAGTAGCATATATATCTTAAAATAAATCATGTAGTTAGCCTAAATGGTTTCAAAATTATTGTGCTGTATCCGTAAGCTACATATAGTCTGAAGATAGAAAAACTATACTTAAGAGAAGATTATGCACATTAAATGTCACTACGAGATGGTCACAGTTCCAGAGTTGGTGCCTCCGTGTGAATTCTTTTATGTCGAGTTAGGGCAGACTTAGTATCTCCAGAATAGCTACACTGGTCACATTTGTAGGGTTTTTCTCCTATATGGGTTCTCATATGTTGGGGTAAGTTCGCCTTTTGAGCTGTCCTGTATCCACACTCCCCACATATGTAGGGTTTCTCACCGGAGTGTGTTGCTAGATGTTTGTCCAAATGAGCTTTCCGTGCTGCAGAATAGTCACACTGGTTACACTTGTAGGGTTTTTCTCCTGTATGGGTTCTCATATGTCGGGATAAGTGGGACCTCATCGCTGTCCTGTATCCACACTTCTCACACATGTAGGGTTTCTCACCAGTGTGCTTTGCTAGATGAATGACCAAGTCTGATTTCTGAGCTGCAGAATAGCCACACTGGTCACACTTGTAAGGTTTTTCTCCTGTGTGGGTTCTCATATGTTTGGATAAGTTGGACCTCACAGCTGTCCTATATCCACATTCCCCACACATGTAGGGTTTGTCACCAGAGTGTTTTGTGAGATGATCAAATACTAGTAAATGAGATTTCCGTGCTGCAGAATAGTCACACTGGTCACACTTGTAGGGTTTTACTCCTGTATGTGTTCTCATATGTTGAGATAAGTGGTACTTTTGAGTTGCCCTGTACCCACACTCCCCACACATGTAGGGTTTCTCACCAGAGTGTTTTGCTAGATGTCGGTCTAAATGAGATTTCCTTGTGCACTTACAGTTTCAGGGGCTGTCAGAGGGTCTTCTTACTCCTCACTCCTTGTTGATTTAGGCTGGGAGAGACTCTCTGATCGTCGCCATGTTCACTCACTGATCATGATGTACAAAGTAATCCATGGCCATACCCGTCAGTATCTCAGGGACCTGATCTCTCCCGAAGTTTCTTTTTCGACATCGTATGATCTTCGTAATAAATCTAATTTACGGCTACCGCTTTGTCTTACAACTAGGTATAAAAAGTCTTTCATTCCATATGCTACGCATCACTGGAATGGTCTTGATGTAGCTGTTCGATCTCTGAATCTTTCATTGTATAAGAAGTACTTAGTAAAGTCAGTACGTTCCCCTTTTTACCGACATTTTAGCATCGGCCCCAGGTACACCTGCGCATTACTCACGCGTCTCCGCATCGGGACCTGTAGTCTTAACCACAGCTTATTCTTAAGAAATTTAGCCCCTAGTGCTGCTTGTATCTGCGGGTCTCGTTGTGAGAGTGTCATACATTTTCTTTTACACTGCCCTTTATATAATCAACAAAGAGTCACCCTACTCAGCAATCTCCAGAATGTGGTAGGCTTTGATTTTGATGTTTTCAATATGTCTGAACAATTGTTATGTGATATTTTACTTAGAGGATTACCTGATTTATATTATGATACAAACTGTAATATCTTGCTAACCACTCAAACTTATATTGTTGACACCAAACGGTTTGTACTTGATTGATTTATCATATAGCCTACTAAACATTTCTTTGTACTATTTAACG
>NW_017802736.1:131890-136879 GCF_001625305.1 Branchiostoma belcheri
ATGGGTTCTCATATGTCGGGATAAGCTGGACCTGTCACCTGTCCTGTATCCACACTCCCAACACATGTAGGGTTTCTCACCAGAGTGTTTTGCTTGATGTTGGTACAAATCAAATGTCTGTGCTGCAGAATAGTCACACTGGTCACACTTGTAGGGTTTTTCTCCAGCGTTATCCCACTTGACTTGTTGTTCTGCCGCCTGGCCTTGAGCATTGCTTGTTTTGCTGTCACAGTCGACCTGGGAAAGCCCGTTGGGAGACCCATCACAGCAGTTCTGACCAACTCCGGTGGGAGACCCCTGTCCTGTCATTGCCATGTTCAGCCTAACAAAAAAAATGAAGAAATTATACAGAGTAAGCGTTATAAGCTGTCAATGATAAAATAGAATTTATAGAAAACAAGCTTCAAAGAATTCTAACTTCACCAAGCTTTACAATTTTACCTAATGCATTACAACGTAACCAAACATAATTCTAACGTGTTGTCTTTCTCGCATTTGAATAATTTTGCTTCTATGTTGTTCCAATCACAATTTGTGAGATCTTACAATCACTCACTCACACCACCAATCTCTTAAAACATTTTATCTCATATTATTTATTACTTCTACGACTACGAACAGTGGGTAAGATGACTCTATTCGCTAGGCTGGAAAGAGAGTCGGCAGTATAGCCTATAGGTTTGGTCACCAGGCTTCTCTATTCAATGTTTTTACAAATCAGTTCTACGCGTTTTTAGATTTTGTAATGTACGCCTTGTGCGATTCTTCACAATACAATTAAAATTTCTATATAATTTCACGTACTCTAAAAAGGCAAATCTGTCTGATGCAAATCGACGTACATGTGAGTTTTACTCGTATACAACAAAACGCCTACGTTTTTGCAATTATAAAATACTTCCTACTGTTGGAAACTAAAGCAGTTAAAAACACGTTAGTCATTTACCTGATGCAAATTAGTTGGCTTTTTGGTATTTTTGATATTAGTCAAAAGATATTTGTTTGCATAACATATAGGTACACACGTCCAAGTAAACTACAGGAAATAAAATATAGTACTTTTGTTAAAACGCAACGCTAACAGTACCACCTACCTTTTAACTTGTGTACAATTACTTACATATAATAATTACTACCCTATGTATATCTGCATTGTACAATCAATACCATCAAGTTAAATATGGCTATAAAAAGTTTTTTTCTTGTTCAAAAAACTTTCGATACTAGAACATTTGTATATGGGCTACTACATGTAGGCTCGACAGTTTTTTTTGCTAAAAATTATTCTTCTGACTGAACCATTGTTTTACAGTAATTAAAAATACAGCCCATCCTCTGGATAAAGCTTTGCCTATTTGTAAATACAGTACATGTGTTATAATTTCATAACAATATTTAGCCTAACTGTTTTCGAAATAGCAAGGAGGTTTGTATTTTAAACCTTCTTGGAAGTAGTAATACAGTAATAGAGAGAAACTGTAATTAACACGGGATTGTGCAAACTGAATGTCACTACGAGATGGTCACAGTTGCAAATTTGATACTTCCGTATGAATTTTTATATGTTGAGTTAGGGTAGATTTAGAGGCTGCAGAATAGCTACACTGTTCACACTTGTAGGGCTTTTAACCTGAATGGCCTTTCATGTGTTGGGCTAAGGAAAACTGGCAAGTGGTCATGTACCCACACTCCCCACACATGTAGGGTTTCCCACTAGTGTGTTTGGTGAGATGATAGTCTAAATTAGATTTCCATGCTGTAGAATAGTCACACTGGTCACACTTGTAGGGTTTTTCACCTGTGTGTGTTGCTAGATGTCGATCCAAACTTGGTTTAAATGCAGCAGAATAGTCACACTGGTCACACTTGTAGGGTTTTTCTCCTGTATGGGTTCTCTTGTGTTGGGACAAGTTAGACCTGTAAGCTGTCCTGTACCCACACTCCCCACGCATGTAGAGTTTCTCATCGGTGTGTTTTAGTACATGTCTGTCAAAATTGGATTTCCTTGCTGCAGAAATGTCACAGTGGTCACACTTGTAGGGTTTTACTCCAGTATGGGTTCTCATATGTTCGTCCTGTACCCACACTCCCCACACATGTAGGGTTTCTCACCGGTGTGTTTTAGTACATGTCTGTCAAAATTGGATTTCCTTGCTGCAGAAAAGTCACAGTGGTCACACTTGTAGGGTTTTTCTCCAGTATGGGTTCTCAAATGTGTGGTTAAGACATGTTTGTAAGCCGTCCTGTACCCACACTCCCCACACAAGTAGGGTATCTCACCGGCGTGTTTTGCTAGATGTCGGTCTAAATGACATTTCTGTGCTGCAGAATCATCACACTGGTCACACTTATAGGGTTTTTCTCCTGTATGGGTTCTCATGTGTTGGGACAAGCTAGACCTGTAAGCTGTCCTGTACCCACATTCCCCACACATGTAGCGTTTGTCACCGGTGTGTTTTGCTTTTATGTTCATCTAAAGAGACTTTCTGTGCAGCAGAATAGTCACACTGGTCACACTTGTAGGGGTTTTCTCCTGTATGGGTTCTCCTGTGTTGGGACAAGCTAGACCTGTTAGCTGTCCTGTACCCACACATGTAGCGTTTTTTTGTCACCGGTGTGTTTTGCTTTATGTTCATCTAAAGAGACTTTCTGTGCAGCAGAATAGTCACACTGGTCACACTTGTAGGGTTTTTCTCCTGTATGGGTTCTCAAATGTTTGGTTAAGACAAGTTTGTAAGCTGCCCTGTACCCACACTCCCCACACAAGTAGGGTTTCTCACCGGTGTGTTTTGCTAGATTTTGGGATGAAGCATTTTCGCCAGGCTTTTCTCCTGTGTGGCTGATCAGAGTAGAGCAAGACTTGGGAGTTGTCCTAAAACTGCTCTCGTCACTCTCAAAGGGTTTGTCCCCATGTTCAGTTTCGTCCATCTCGCTTCCCTGGAAAGAATCAGCACGGACAAATCAGGGCTGAAGAATTTCTACAAACTTAAAGGACTGTCTGTAACAACATCAGATTTTATTGTCCAAACAGTACCCGTGCAGTCGCAGCCTTTTTTAAAGGCTGAATTGATGCAGGGTATCCCATAATAATCAATACAAATCACAACAATCAAATAATACACGACACACATATTTGCACCACAATTTTTTTGGAACTGTCGCAAGGGTCTGTGGGGCTGCCATTCGGCACCACAAGGTGACCTCTGCGAATTTCCCCAACCGAAGTTAGGTACCCACACCTGGGTGGAGTGAGGAAGGTTGTGTAAAGTGCATTTCCCAAGGGCACAATGTCAGGTCACACCCGGGTCTCCCTGCTTCATGGTCGAACACTCTAACCACTACGCCCCCCGGTGACACATAATTTTAGCGTGTTTGGCCGCATATGGAATCCCCCCCCCTTAAAGCAAAGTTGTAGCTTAGTGTGATATGATTATAAGCAAACAGTTATTGTCATCACACTGTTGGGAAACCAAGATGCTAAAAGTACAAACCTGCGTATGACAAGGGTGTCAAATCAGAGGCTAGCTTCTGTCTGGATGCAGGGAGGGACGCCACAACCTGGAACAGCATATTCAAATTATGCAATAAATTCGCTGATGCAAATTTTTCTCGTCACCACAAAGCAGAAGGCTAGTCTGCCATAATATTAGCCCCAGATTTGGTAAACCGGTTGGAAACGGGAAAAAAACAGTTTAGGGGCCCAGCTAGGGTCGAAATAAAGGCTTTACTACTACTACTACTAACGTATGTTTGGTTTCGCCCCCCCACCACCCTGCATTTCTACCATTTTCATATTAAGAAAACTTCCTATAAATAATAACCTTACTCTGAACCTTATTCCACAGAAAGGATCTCAAACTATTTCTACTCAATATCAGAATACTTTTCTGTTCGTTTCTAAGTCTTTAAATACCCGCTTCCTATGATGGTTTTTCTCTTCACGTAAGGCCACACTGATTTAATTTTATGGATGACATCCTCTGGGGACCACAAAACTAATGCGAGAGGGCGAAAAAAAAATCCAGCCAAAAAAAAATGCTGCTTAACCACAGGAATACAAAGCCGGTAATGCGGATTGAACCACAGGACACAGTGACTGCATCAAATAAACAAGTTTTTATTTGCAGGAGGTAGATGTAGATCATCTTATTCTGGTCTCATCCTCCTTCACAGCTTCCTCCTTTGCAGCTTCCTCCTTCGCAGCTTCCTTCTTTGCAGCTTCCTCCTTCGCAGTTTTCTCTCCCTACAGGTAGATATATACATTATATATACAGTATATAGTTTATACTTTATACCCTGTAGAAGTGCATACAACAAGGGGATTGAATAGATGAAATGTAAAAGGTAGAGCAGAAACAGTACCCACCTGAAAGATAGTGGTCCATCTTCTTCCTCTCTAGATCTCTTCCTCTTCAGCTTTCTCTTCACTCTTGTACGCTCTCCAACACCAGCTTTGCACACCTACAGAAAAATGACATGGTATGCAAAATTGATTTACTTGGAATGTATGTTTCCAAATAAAATTGAAGTACAGTGTATTGTAAGTTACAACATTACTAATGCAGGTGAGAATGAATGTACAATTAAAACATGAGGTACACAATAATATTTAACCTACATGGCACACTGGGTGAATGCACTGAAACTCTTGCAGTTTCTCTGGAGGGATGGGAAGCGTGTTTGTGTGACATCATTTTTGCCAGTCTCCCTATTGTATTCCCCTTATCAAGTTTACTCGCTTGTATAAGTTGGACCGACGTCAATATATTTCTTAATTTATGATTGTTGTACACTTTCAGGTGGCAACACACCAGCAGAGTGCCGACGACAACACCCTGCGACGACCGTCGCCCCCCTCCCCCCACCTGGACCTAAGCAGCCGGAAAAAGTAAGTACACCTTGCAAGCTGACAAATGCAAGTGCACAGAGTATCACTTGCATATTTTCGAGTATAGAGAAATTGTAAATTATAAACAGTGATATTTGTCA
>NW_017802736.1:139011-140350 GCF_001625305.1 Branchiostoma belcheri
GGGTTAGTAGGTGGGATAAATGGCATGGAGTTTTGGTATTAGTAGGGTGGTCTTGAGGATCTTGTCGAGGCCGAGCCTAGGGACGACAGATTGTCCTCAAGTACAGGGTTAGTAAGTGGTAATGGCATGGAGTTTTGGATGAGTAGGGTGGTCTTGAGGATCTTGTCGAGGCTGAGCCTAGGGACGACAGATTGTCCTCAAGTACAGGGTTAGTACGTGCAATTGATGAGATGAAGTTGGGGGATGTGATTTTGTCCATCTGAATATTAAGCATCCTGAAACCTGTCCTGCCTAACATTCATAACAGAATCCTTTTTTTGTCTGACCTAGGACCTAACTCTATCAAGTGACAAACTGAGGAATGACACAGAGACTTGCTTTGGTCAAGACTTTTAGACTTGACCTCTGACCTTGCAGTGGGAGACACCTGTACTAGGCCATCTATTACAGCTGTTCAGCCAGGGAACTCCTGTTGCATATGATCATTGGATATTGTACAAAAACTATGCAGATGTCCTGCTATAAATACCATACATGCCTCCCTTATATTTAAGAGATTATTGTATAGCAGTGAATCATTGAACAAATCTTATATGGCCGTTGTACTCGTTAGTTTGATAACTGGATGTACCGAATAACAGCAATCAGTTTCGATTACAATATAGACTGTCTATCATTCTCCAGTCTCAAAATCTGGCTACTGGAGAAGCCCAATATAACAAAATAAGTGACAATACAATTGAACTAGTTGTTGTTACAATGACTGTCGTTCTTTATGCTCAAATGTTTTGTCGTTACTGTCCTTGTAGTTAGGACATATGATGGATCCAGACAATCAAACAATTTGGTCAAGGGGTGGTCCTCTGACTAATGTCTTCAGACATTATGACATTTGGTATCGATCATGCAGACTCTATTGTCTTTTGCGTCCTTGTACTGGACATCGAAAAGCACGTTCACATTGGCTTCGTCGCATCGGCTGTGCCAGGAACTGCCGTCACGTCGGTCTCAGGCGGTGTGACTGGCCTCACAGCTCTCCCAGGACCGGGAATGGATGTCTCAGGGCCGGGGATGCAGACGTTGGTTGTTTCGGGGGATGAGGGTGTGTCCGGCGGTGGCTTGACGTGGACGGTCTGCTCCCTAATGCAGGAGAAGAAGAGAAAGTGCCCGGGGAAGTACATCCCTGGCCAGATGGATGGGTGGCTGACGTGTCAGGTCCATCAGTGGTCAGCTTCCCCGGATCAGGAACGGAAGAGACGGTGCCCGTTGGCCGTCGTGTGGCCCGTCTTGGCCGAGGGTCGCTGCATGTACACTGAAAAAGAGAAGACATGTGCCCCTT
>NW_017802736.1:140370-158456 GCF_001625305.1 Branchiostoma belcheri
CCCTTGAACAGTTTCAAGCTGACAACCAAATGCAAACACTGTCGACGTCGACATTGACCCAGAACATAGCCTGGGTCAACCTATACATGTACAATGCAGACAAACTCACACGCCGGCCCATCCTGTCAAAACGGACAACTGTACTCACACATAAACGTAAAGGCACTAGGATCGCCACTAAATAAAAACAAACAAAACTAGCAAAACCTACGCATTAAAAATAGAATAATAGCTCCATCACATTAACTGCCATTGTCACGACTTCAACGCGTCAACGCCGTCAAAAAAACCAACAACTTTGGAACCTCTAGAGTATTAAAACAGCACCAAAATCCTTACTTGGCCATATGTCTCTAACACTCTTTCATCGTAGTCTTCAGAGAAAAAGTCAGGGAATTTTCAGGGGTCGTTTTGTCTAAAATAATAACAGAAAAATAATCGTTTTCTATATAAACTAATAACAGAAAAATAATTGTTTTATATGAAATGATAGAAAAATAATCATTTTCTATAAAGAAAATTACAGAAAAATTATCGGTTTCAATAAAATAACGGTGTACAAACCAGGCACACTGCGCAGGCTTCACTTTCTGGCCCCCTGCCCACAGCTCTACCGGGGACCGGGAACGGATGTCTCAGCACCGGGGATGTAGACATCGGTTGTCTCGGAGGATGAGAGGGTGCGTTCGGCGGCGGCTTGACGTGAACGATCTGTGCTCTCCAAGCAGAGGTTGGAAGATCACAACCTGCAGAAGAAATACGAGGACGTTTGTCGGGAACGTCCAAAAAAATTGTATTTTGACATTAATGAAAGTCTCTCAGATGATTATGAATGACGAATCATTGGCTAAGATTACATCGCATGTTTAATTCATGTTATTTGACATATAATGTACCTGATGCAATCATTGTGCAATGAACATTTCATACTTGACTTGAATCAGCCTGCCCAAAACAGGCTAAAACAACTGAAGATTAATTACCCGTCTGGCATGTTAGGTCATCTCCAATTTGTCACGCATTCTTTAGGCCAAGCAATTAACCCCATAGGTCAGAAAAACTGGCCCTATGTGTCAGATTTTTGAACGTCTGAACCTAGCTGTCACTCAACCGTGCAGGTGCAGGTGGCAGCTGCTGTAACGTGTAACACTATATACGTTGGACTGGCGACACAGCTTCACAGTCTACACAAGACTAACAAGTTAAATTTAGCCAAAAAGGGAGAATAATTTGGCAGTACAATTTTAAGTTTATAGAAAACACAACACATGTACACACAGTTCTCTATCATTGCTAACGTGGGCACGGGTAAAACCTATGATGACCCTACCTCCGTTCTCAGCTGAGCTGGACAGACTCAATGGATACTTGTAAATTGCAAAGTTTATTGGAAACTCGTATTCGTAAGATAAATTACAACAAGCACATTATTTTGCAAGAAAATACAAGAATTGAAAGTCTAAAAAAGAGAGGGAATGTTCGACCATAGAGAACCAGAATGACAATTTATGTATCAAAACGGAGACAACGAAATTGCACTGCACCATACAAATAAAACCACGCCACAAGACCGAATAATGTGGGATGACGAGACATCGAAAAAGCATCTTAAAACATCCAAGTGACAAAATCAAAGAGATCCTAGAGAATACTAGTCAACCAGGGAGAGATTCAGATTTCAGGCGAACGTTATTCAGAACAAAACGGCTTCAAACAAAACGACCCTCGTACTAAAACGGACATATACACATGTACATGTACACTGATACAGATAATAATGAATAATTTGATATATAAAATATAGATGATTTCAAAACTTTCAGACGGAAATGTGGTGCTTTGGAAGAAAAAGGAAAAAAGTTTTAGCGTACGAACATGGGATGTAAGTTTTAATCTTTCTGAAGAACTATGCTTTTCGGAACGACGGGAAACAACAGGTCAGCTGCGACCAACGATTATGATTCTGTTTACAAGATAGGGGCCAATATTACGCATAGGGAATTCAACGTTTGTTCGCAGAATGGCACCGATGAAAAAAAAAAAAAAAGTCGCCGTTTCTTGTCTTAATTCAAAGGTCTGTTTTTTTAAGATGATCGCTAGAAACTGATGGAACGAAAACACGTTACATCAGAACAATATGAAGACAACAATCGCTGAAAGAGACTGATCAACTCATCTATAGCAACTTGATAACTTCTGTATCTGTATCTGTATAGCCGGTATAACCGCCTTTCGGCGTAACACACCAGCTGTAACTTACCCACATACCTTCTGCCAGCACCTTGTCTGCCTTTAAGTTGTCCAGTTAGCGTCAGGTTGGATTTCCATGTCACAAGGATAGTGTCCTAGATCCTTGGATTTCCCCTTGCTGTATGATCTTCGTGGCCCCCAATTTAGTAAGAACATACTTTCCCACAGACAGATCCAAGACTAGTTGCATTTCCTCTGTTTCCTTTCCCGTCATCTCATCCTTGACCAAGGCCTTGAATCTGTAGCTGGGGCAGCTTTGGTGCTTGCGCATAACCTGGAACGTCAAATTCCGCCATCGAGAGGGAGAGGAAGGATTTCACGTCTGTGCACGGTGACGGCAGCGCGAGAAATGGCCTAGCCTGGTCAGTGCCGTATTTGCCCAGTCACGAGAATGCAAATGAGTTTCAGATATATGCACAACAGGTAATCGCACACAATGTATTACTCCTACAACATTTATCCTATTTTATATTACACTACAACGCTCCGTGACAAACATGAACGTTACAAGTGCAACGAAAACTGCATCAGGCTGAACAGGCTAGCATATAAAATTCTCACAGAAAAGGTTGTCTGTCTGTCCGCGTGCTCTCACTGTCTCAGGAATGGATTGCAACACACTTTGCAAGTCTGTTTCTCCCCCAGCCGTTTCCTGTTACCAGTGTCAGCTGTGTGTGAGAACTTCAATTCACTGCGCCTCCGGTGATTTGTCAACTGTCTGACAAGGGTTACATTAGGGTCATCTCACTGCTCACAGGCTGACAGTCTGGAAGCAGACGCCTTCTCATGTCAACAACTAGAGACTTGTGAGTGGCAAATGCTGGGCGTCCGGTATTTGTAAAACTCTGGAGGAATGCGGTTTTGCTTACGCATAGCGTCCTGATACATCTCTGGGCACAAACATATCACCAATATTAACTCCATCAATACTGCCAACGATTGAAAGATATTTACACCCAAACATTTATTACTGAAATGACAAATTGACCATAACAGAGGTACATCTTCTAGCAACAAGTTACGAAAGACGGAGAGTACCTATCAGTCAACAACATACAACACTGGGTAGCTGCAACTAAACTCCGAATAAGTTGCCACAAATTACTCATTGAAACGGGAAGGCACAACCGCATTCCTCTCCAGAATAGACTCTGTCAATAGTAACATGAATACATGAAGAATAGAAGATGAACAACACTTTATTTTAGACTGTTCTTTATATTCCAATGAAAGATCTGTGTTCTTTAATCAGGTCAAAGAGAAGTTCCCATACTTCGAACACCTAAATGGAAACCGTAACGATAAATTTATATTTTTGATGCGTCTGGACCATAGAGGGCCATAGAGGTCTCTTTTCTACCTCCATGTCTAGACAAACCCTGTATCACAAACATGATCTGTTCCCACATTTTCCATTGTACAAAAATGCGAGAAGAAGTTGACCACCCTGTATCAATATCTCAGTAACTAGAACACTTTGTATTTAATAGCTTAGTATAATACCTTTGTATGTTCCTAATGTATGTCTAAGTCAAGTAGTGTATATTTTGTCTCCTTTCTATTTACGTTTGTTATATGTCTGTTATACGTATCTTGACCTGTACCTAGCCCGTCGTGGCATGAATGTACAATAAAGGTCTTTCATCATCATCATTAAAAGGAAGGGATCTGAAGTTCATGTGTCTGAGGTCAGCATAAACCACACGAAATTGGTATTGTCTCTAAATCTGTGTCAAGTAGCTTGGAAAGCCCCCCGACTATCACCATATTTAGTTAAACTTCACCGTCCTACCTTAGGTGAACCAAAGAATTCGAAGACGTACGTGCAACCTTTGTGTTCCACCAATTAACCCCTAACTTCCTATAGTGCCCTTGACTTTTTTTGGATGCTGGGTGACCTTGTACTGAGGCAGCTGTTGCTGGTGTTGTGCCCCGCACATAAAAACGGATACTGGACAGACAATACTCATTTTCACTCTCAGGAGTCTAGTGGTCATTCTACGCATCTCTGGTTCTCTCTTCACTCTAACCATTATAAGCACCTCTGGTTCACTCTTAACATTCTCTGTCACTCTGGCCAACACCTCTGGTTCACTCTTAGATTCAGATTCAGATTTTATTACCAATGACATAGCAGGTACAATATAAAATCAACGCCTGAATTGCGTCATTGCTTACAGATCCGCCTTTAAAAATCCAGAATGTCCCTGAAAAGCCAGAGGAATTGAGAATGTTCAGAGTAAGCCAGAATAGTGCAGAAAGGCCAGAGGACTGGAGAATATTTAGGGTAAACATGAATCTCCAGAAACGCCAGAGGATGGAGAATCTTCAGAGTTAACCAGACAGCCAAGAAGGATGGAGAATGTTCAGAGGTAAGCCAGAATAGCCAAAGAGGGAAAAGGCCAGGGTGATGGAGAATGTTCAGTGTAAACCAGAATGTCCCATAAAAGCCATAGGAATTGAGAATGTTCAGAGTAAAGTCAGAATAGCAAAGGAAAGACTGGAGTGACGAAGAATGTGCACTACGGGTGAGCCAAAATACTAGTAGCCAAGAAAGGCCAGGGGGATGGTGAATGTTAAGGGTGTAGTAGAAAATACAGTTATATTGTAGGAGTAATATTGGCCGAAATAAGCTTAAACTATTACATTTGTAGTGTAATATAAATTGTGTGCGACTACCTGTTATGCATATATCTGAAACTCATTTGCATACTTGTGACTGGACAAATACGGCTGTCTGGCATCCACCCGCCCCCTAAGAGCGCTCGGGCCGGAGTTTCTTTCCGTATTCGTAGCAATTTGGTACCCTCAGCCCGACGGGCTGCCATATGCATTTCTGTAATAAACGCAGGTCGGAATTTTTCACTCTTCTGGTTGAAAAGGGTGCTGTGCCGCTTATTAATACACTTGAATGATATTTTGTGCGCCCAATTTATTTAGGGGTGAATACGATCTAGCCTAGAAAAGTACATTTTTAAGTGATGGGGCCTTTTTTTTCGTCATTTTTAACCATGGCTGCATGGAAAAAACGAATTTTCCCAGGGTAACGGCATAGTACTCGGTACCCATAAAGCTCAGTACCCAATGTTTCCGAAATTTAAATTTAATTAAAATCGATGCGATACGTATACGTTTACCGTTATCTTCGATGGCCCAAACACACCCACAACGCATATAGAACGTACCATCCCGAGGATCAGGCGAAAAGGCCACATAACCATCCGCGCGGACTAATACCAGGAAGTCTTCGCTGGACCACCAACATCACGCCACCTATAAAGGCTACAACTAACAAGCTTTGCAGAAAATACAAAGATATGTACACAGATGTTGCGATGTCAGGGATATCGCGGCCAAAACATACGGAACAAAGTCACGTTTCCGGCGATTTACTGCACACTTACTTAGACCCGGAACCCTACGATTCCAGGCCCAGCCGGCAGCTTGTGTAAACACACTGTGTTACACAGGCCAGGGAAAGTCCTTGGAGCCTTGGAGCCTGTCTCCCGCCTGCCTGTTTGCCATCTTTCTAGTTTATCATTCTGATGTTGGATGACCTTGGGGTCACCCCGTGAAGTTCATTGAACGTGTAGAAATAGAGGGTGACATGTCTGTCGTCCAATGCCACTGTGCCACAAATATAAATATTCCGTGACGACGATCTTCACCCTAATATCTTTCACCACAACAATTAACACATCAGACATAGCTTTTTATCTCATTTATTTAGTACGTAAATTTATTTTCACCTAAAAACGTGATAATTAAAAAAGGCGTGATATTTCTTTCTCTAATAGTTATCCCTTTTTTTTCCATATGAAACACTTTATACAACATATAAGAACTTCACCAACTTTCTATATGGAAAAAAAATGAGATACCACGTCCTTATCTCATTTTTTTTCCATATAAGAACTTCACCAACTCTCCTATATGGAAAAAAATAGAGATACCACGTCCTTATCTCATTTTTTTTCCATATAAGAACTTCACCAACTCTCTATATGGAAAAAAATGAGATACCACGTCCTTATCTCATTTTTTTCCATATAAGAACTTCACCAACTCTTTATATGGAAAAAAAATGAGATACCACGTCCTTATCTCATTTTTTCCATATAAGAACTTCTCCAAATTTGTTGAATGGCTTGTTTGCCGAATGAATTTAAATGAAGATACCGTTTGGCAACAGTACTGAGTCATAAAACCATACAGTAATGTTGAAGAATATACTGGTGTGTTTGGTGATGACAAATTGGATGTAATACTTTGTCAGATTAAAATCTACGAGATTAACACAAGTTTAGGGGCCAAAAAGCAGTCTACAGATGAGCTTTCATTCACTTTAACTGACACTCTAAGTGAAAATGTACCAACTGAGGCAGCTAAAGTACAAAATTTGGAAAGACTAAATAAGCAGGTTGAAATAAATGAGATTAATACAAGTTCAGGAGTTGCCAAGCAGTCTACAGATGAGGTTACATTCAATTTAACTGACACTCTTAGTGAAAGTGTACCAATTGAAGCAGCTACAGTACAAAAGTTTGAAAGACTAAATAAGCAGATTTTTGGTTATGATTCTTTTAAACAAGGACAGTTAGAGGGGATGCAGTGTTTGCTTAGTAAAAGAGACACTTACCTGTACTGGCCAACCGGTTCAGGCAAGGGACATATTCATAAGTTCTTTGCATTTCTCAACAATAAATTAGTCTTTGTTATAACTCCGACTATATCACTCATGGTAGACCAATGTGGTGTAATTACAGAAGGGATGTGGGACACAACTTTGCGAAAACATGTCAGTCACAATGTCCAGATAGCGTACAATCGGGGGGGGGGTGTTCCTTACACAGACACAAACTGTATTGCTGGAGAAAATGAGACAGTCGAGTATATTTGTAAGTGTAATTACAGAAGGGATGTGGAACACAACTTTGCGAAAACATGTCAGTCACAATGTCCAGATAGCGTACAAGGGTGGGGGGGGGGGGTCCTTACACAGACACAAACTGTATAGCTGGAGAAATGAGACAGTCGAGTATATTTGTAATTTAAACATCATCTTACGGTATGTGGGGTCGCGATCCGTTCGTGGCAAGCTTTGGTGCCTAAAGCTGTCCAAATGTCACTAAAATTTTGGTCTTAAATCATCATTAACACTACAAGCCATGCTCGTATGAAATTATCTTTTAACATTTTAATTATATGTAACAGATACTAGAGAAATGAAGTTGATTTCTGATGCAAAACTCTTGCATGTTTCTTGATCGAGTCTTATCGTTTGCTATATCATACTTTTCGTTCCCGAAAACCGCTCGACCGGAAGGCGTTTCTAAATTCTAAACATGACCATAACATAAGGAAGCTACCCGATGAGAGATACGTATCGTTTCATCTGTCCCGGACCCATTGTGGTTTTCATCAGATCTTGTAGCCTGGATGCGCAATCTCCAATCAGATCATACAGTGGCAACCATGGGCACTCGTCTGGCCAATGGATACTGCCTTGCCACCGAATGATCTGCTTGGATATTTATATAAAAATTCGTTTTGTAACGGGACTCCCCGACTGCAATTGACCCCGAACTACCCCGTTACAGAAGACATGGAACCCATACAGGCTAGAAGAACAGACCGCTTATAAAATGTCACTCAGGGGTAATGTTCAAGCAGAGGTAAAAAGGCGAAATGGACAAGTTTTACACTTCCTGATTTCAAGTTCATGATGGAAATTGTAAGTTTTTTTTTAAGCTTACCAGTCCATTATACAGTGACTGTATAGGCGTTTGTAAACGTTTTTACAACCTGCCTTTCAGGCTGCTTGAACTTAACAATGCCGTGGCTTGCGACTCTCCATCTGTCTGAAATCCCCTGTCCTCCACCCAACCAAGGAACATAATTGAAGTATCTGATCAAAGCGTTAACTATAGCTCACTTTCAACCTATCCTGAACTCGCGAACAATAAATCTGATCTAATCTACTTGTCATATCCCATAGCTCTGGTCATATCCTTTAAATGACACCTTTTCCTTCTGTGTGAGGACTTCTGTGTGGGGTGAACATTTTTCCACGACATACTATACACTTGTGGGATGACCCGAGGCTCGGTGTGTCAACTCAACGGAAGCTAGCCTTGCCTTCAGGTCAGCCAACTGCGCGACCCGATCTCCTACCTCTAATTTGCAGCCGTCAACTTCAATTGTAGGTTTTGCCCAGAGGGGCACGTCTGAGTCTACACATTAAGTTCTAGCTGTATAACCTCTACCAGACTTCAGGAGACAGCTCAGGAAAGGGGGCCTGCAAGGGGGGTCCCGACAACGATCTATGCTGAATTCGGAAACTTCTCGATTTTTTAATACGCTTTACGATAAATTCCAAGTGGCTATAACGCATTACGTAGAATTAAAACGGCGAATATGCTCTACAGAAAAGGGCTTGCGGGCCCCCCAGGAAAGAGTAGAAATTGACCAGATAAAAAGAAAACATGCCAGTGCAGGGGATCCGGAGTTGGTCCGCTAGAGGGTAAAGCGAGGCGAACCGTATATTCTCAAAACGGATACAGGAATTATCTAATTGTAGTCTCAATTCGAGAAAGAATGCTATCGTGGTATTTCCTTGCATACAAACGAGGCCCTGATTTCTTTTACCCATGTCCAACTTCACTTCACCCAAACTTCGGAATGACGGCCCGAAAATCCTAGGGGATCTAGAGGCTTGCTCAACCGGGACAAATTTGAAATCTTGACCCTCTGAAAGCGGGTGGGTAAGGCTGTGCTCTGTCCTGCTATAGAATGTCGGACTCCTTGTTTTGAGGGACACATTTTGTTGCAGCTGGTAGACTCAGAGCAGTCTCATTTGGTGTGTTGATGACATCTCGTTTGATCAATGTATACACAAACGAAGGTTCCAGCTGATTTTTCGGGGTAGCCTAGCTACGGCGTGGGCCCTCATGACGTTGAACACACATTAACTTCTATGTACGTATAAAAAATGAGCACAGAAAAGAAACAGTACGTTCAGTACAACAAACTTTGCTCTATATGTATATGTATATATTAAACGAATCTACGTCTTAGACTCTTACGAAAAATGGGGACAGTTCGTTATGTGCGTTTCCGGTATTGGCTTTGTCATAATCGCCAAGGATGTGCTTTCATGTCCGTGTATGCCATACGTGGATGACAATAAGAATTGACATATAGTCACTTACCTCTTTGTCATTCATGAAAAAAAAAAACATATCGAAGACTCGACGAATCTAGGGGGTTGAGGGGCACACTCAACTAAAGTGAAACGTTATTTCCTGCATGTTAAGGGGCAAATTTTGCCGGTACTCCGAGCTATTAAAGTGTTCTCTATTAAAACCTACATTTATTGGTTCAGCTGTACAAAGAACAGCCAGGGCTGTCCAACTACATGTATTTTAAAGGGCTAACCCTGGGTGACAAGGATTTCAAGCTACATAAGATGAGTACAGGACATTACAATAAAAATAATGAACTCATTACATCTATAGGATTTACTATACATAAATGCATAACGACTTAAGCTAAGGTGTACTAAAAAGAGTAGTATTTACATTGGGAGGCATGCCCGTAGCCAGGATTTTGAATGGGGGGGTTCTTCCCACTGCTAGAGGGGACCTCGAGCGCCGTAGGCGCGAGGCGAGCGCCGAAGGCGCGAGGTTCCTAGGGGGGTCAGGGGGCATGCTCCCCCGGAAAATTTTGAAAAATGAACCTTCTAAAATGGCATTTCGTGCAATTTTGAGAGGGTTTCCAAGAAAAAAATCAGAGATAAATTTTTATTCAATGACAAAGGGAGCAGTTTTTCTACGATTCCAGTCCATCTTTTCAAGAAAAATCTTGGACCTTTACATAAAAAGTGGACCAAAAAGTGGACCTTTACATAAAAAGTGGACCAAAAAGTGGACCTTTGAGCCTTGTGGGGGGGTTCTTCCGAACCCCCCCTGGCTACGGGCATGGGAGGGCAGGGTCAGAATTCACAATGTATGGATCTCCAAATGAGGTCTGGAGTTTGGTTTTGAAGCAGGTAATAGTGGGAGCTGTGCGGCATTGGGAGGTAGCGTGTTCCGAAGCAAAGTGGCTCTATGGAAGAAGATTTTTTGGCCCAATTAGCCAGGCGGTTTGGTACTGGACAGAATCCAAGGACCTTTGGTTTTGTCTAATGCTGCCTGCCCAAACGATGTCCGCATACTCTAGACAATGGTCTCGTGATCATGAGCCTACAACCAGTATAAAACCTATAATAGTCTTATTGCCGGGAAATCCCACCCTCTCTACAGGAACAATACTCCCCTGCTAGCGTTATTGTATCATCCCCAACAACGTGCCTTTTCACACGGCCTTGAACAGGAGAACTGCGATCATCGCGCTCAAGGACAAACAGCTGGCCTGGATCTACTATGACGGATAGAGCACATTTTACAAGCTATTCCAGTTTACTTTGTTCATCTGAAGGGAAATCCGTACAGTATAACGCCTTGCAAATTATGTTTGTGAAAACTTATTGAGAAGCATTTCATGAAGACGACCTGAAATTTAAAGGTACCATGTCAATTCCTCTTTGTACATGACCGGAATATATATGATTAATAGTAAGGTATGTATGTATGTATGTATGTATGTATGTATGTACGTATGTATTTATAACAGTAGCTCTGTCCGGGCAAACTCTTCCTTATCAGGGAGCGGCGTCGACGTCCAGGAGCAATTTCTATAGGTAATTGGAGATAGTGAGGAGTTTACTTAACCTGACTAAATCTGCGCCCCTAGCGGCCGGCCCGGTATTGACTGGTGTAATACCGGGCCGACCGCTAGGAGCGCAGATTTAGTCAGGCTAGGAGTTTACTTAGCCTAAATTTTACGAATTCATTTGTCAACACTGGGGCTCGAACTCCCGCCGAACGCCTCCCCACTATGGGTTAGAAGTAGCTTAGGAGCAAGGGTTGGCCGCAGTGGTCGCAGCACACACAAGTTCTACCCCGCTATAAAATATATTGTATGTGCAATACCCACGGTTCACACAGTGAAAAGCCGAAGTTCCTTTTAATTGACCTCAGATTAGACAGAGGTGAACTATTATCAATCACACCGCTAACGTAGCGACCTGAGGTTAAGCCCAATGTCATGCCTGTCAGACACGTCTAGACGTAACTGCGCAAACCCTTCTTGATTTTAGTGGACTCAGACCATGAAAATAACGTATGTGGTTTATTTCTCCCCTGGTGTGATTTTTTAGGTTTCAAAAAAGGAAGCAGAAATTTGCCCACGAAAACGGACGGGCAAGGCGTGGGGAGGGCGCTGTTGACGCCTGCATGACCCTCAAAAGGTTAAAGGTCATGGGGCATAGAGAAGTCATAAAGAAGTGAAATTTTGTTTTGGGTGTAACTATTGTTCTTTTGTTAGTATATTGATGAGGAAATTGTTTACAAGGTAAGTGGGGATTAGAAAAGGATGAGAAGGAACCCTGTAAAAGGTAAAGCACACACAAAAAACATTGTAACTTACACTACAATGACTATGTACAACGCAAACCTGTCTATATTAGCAACCGCTAATATTACTATCTAGTAAGAACCTTCTTCAGTAGCTAATATTATTAGCTACTGAAGAAGGTAGTCTTCCAGTGGTCTATATCAGCATAGTCTGACTACATTATGATTGTAGCAGTCATAATTCCACTGGTCAGGTTCATAGAAAAATTGATGTCCAACATCCATCTCTAACATTAACGTTATTTTAATTAAGCATAAGCATGGACCAAGTATCACATCAGAGGTAAGAAGTCTGATTTATTTGGTATTAATCATGAAAACACTTTTAAAAAAAGACATTCCGAACTTTACGTAAACAACAGTTAAACTGAAGTGTGACTACTGATTTAGCACATACACACTATTCCACATTATCAAAAACAAAATACGAATTTGCTTACTTCTCTTTCAGAATATATACAACAACATTCACTATGTTTATAGCAAAGTTATCTGATATATATACATCTGTAATCGACATGAATGGCTCTAATTCATTTACTGTATAACATGTTATACAGAATTTATAGAAGATAAGTTACTTTTTCTCCATCCAATGTATTACTTACATGTATGAATTGTTGTTTACTAGCCCTAGAACAAAATGTAGCCTACTAGTAATTGCATTTTCATAATTACATAATTGCATTTACATAATTACATCATAGCCATTTACATAATTAAATAAATACACTAGTACACTAGTTTCAACTTATCTAGGTATAACGCGTCTAAACTCGCTATTAAAAACTACAAAGGATTTGATACTTTGATACATTGTATAATCGTAAGGCACTTGTAGCATATACTGTTATATAACCAAAAATAAGACACAGTTACAGTCCATTGCCGGCATTGGAAGGGTCAGGGCTCCCACCATCAGGTACTGCAAAGCAGGATGAATGATATGATAAGAATTTGTGAGGAAAAATGTAACTAAAATTGTGGAAAGTTTTTTTGTACAAGACCGACATGTACAGTATTGTTAGTATAATGTTTATAAGAATAGGACACAATTACTGATATGTAGAAGAAAGATGAAAGGCACACCTCACAAACTCTCTGCAGTCAGCCTTTCACCGATGTCGATGAGTGCCTGGTTCAGAACCTGTAGAGTAGCCTCCCTTCCCTCCCTGTTTCTCCATCTGTTCAGCATTTCCCTGCACCGGTGGTCCTGGTCTTTCTTTGAGTCGTGGATTCCGTCTATTTCGTTCTCGTTGAATCCCAGCTTCCGTGCCAGGTCGTCCCACTTGTTACTGACTTTGGTGATGACTTTGACAAAACATTTCTGCATGTCACCTGTAACAGGTATAGATAGATAAAATTTTGTCACAAGTTTGATGAATTCACATGCGTATACTATAGTATTGCTGTTAATGACCCTGAGGTTGGGAGTTCAAGTCGTTGCTGTTGTCATTGCCCCAATTTGCATCTTCCTGGAAAAATTGATTAGCAAAGTCCAAACAGTTGTTTAACAAGTGTTTCCTTATCATTGTTCCTTTTTTTTTCATTGCAGGTATGTATAGATTAAGCAGAATGTGTATCAGTTGACGTAGGAAATAATCCAAGTAATGTTTTTTTTTTCATGGAAAAACATGATCAAGGCTGACAGCAAACAAACATCGCATTAAGATGATGAGAAAGAAAAAGTGAAGTAAACAGTGCACATAATGACATACTCTTTTGATGTATGTTTGAATGTTCAAAGCTTATTAATAAGAATGTCATCGATCCGGACAAATCCAAAGTGCAGAGGGATTTTGGTTGTGGTGCACGAGAAATATTCCCACCTGTAGGTCGTGTGTTCTCTCCAGCCCCACTGGGCCCTGCTCCATCATCCATCTGCTGACTTTCTGATCGCCTCCTCTTCTTTCCTGGCACTGTAGCAGGCGGGGGGCTGCTGCTCATTCTTTTTGTAGAGCGGAGCGTTGCTGGTGGTGTGGTGATATCTTCTCCTAATGTGTAACAAGACACAGTGTGAACATTATTGAGAGTGAGAGTACAAACAGGTTAGCGTTTTTAGTTTTCTCAGTCTCAATTGCTTTTTTTTACTATTTTAAATACCTATCTAACCTTAAACCAAAATCCTTATAATATCATTACTGTAAACGTGTCTTTAGTTATATTTTATATCAAGATATCAACATTAATCATAAACACAACTACAGGTATGAATACATTTAGAATATGGTTAAATTTCCCTTCAAGTATGGTGGTCACGTGGTGCATTGACAAAGAGATGTTTACACAAAATTCTGTTGCGTTAAAACGCCTTGAATGAGTGAGGAGACATATGCTCAATTGTCTTACTGTTGGTTTTCTGATGTATGCTCTTCTTTCTTTCGTCACGAAAGTGGTGGGGTCATCCACTTCTCAAGACACAAAAATGTGAAGAATTATCAAGAATTTTCACGAAAAAAAGGTAGGCCCACCTCTTTTTGGGTCATTGTTCCGCAGTTGCCCAGTATCTCAATGTCTGACAAAAAACCTGCACAGTCAATTCCCAAATTTTTTACTGGGATGTAAAAATGTACTCACTTGTGAAAATGTCGCCTAACCCTGCCTGCAACAGAAAATACATGTAGTATTTAATCTCTGAAAGTTAAATATAACACAAGCAGTATTTGATAAACATAGACTTGTAAACATTCAATAAAGGTTCAGCTTACCTGGACCCAGAAAGTGAGTTTGCACACACTCAGCCACTGTGGATGTTGTAACTTCATGACATCCACTTCGCCTATGGTACGGTGTCTAGTATCAGGTCTCCTCAGACTCATTTGTATCTCCTGGCCGCTTTGCCTGCACAGTGTGGCGCGTAGGGGCTCCTCAGTTGACTGTTCGTATCCACGGAGACTTACATTCACTTTGACTAAATCACCATTATAGAGAGGGTACGTTGCATGGTTGGATCCACACTGCGTAAACCCTTGACGGTACTGACTTGTTTCAACGAACCGATCTCTGCAGACGAGGTGGAATTCCATTTCATCTACACCTGGGCTGATGTACGCTGTAAACGAACAATCTAAAGTTCTGTACGAAAAGGCATCGCGTAATGTCTTTCCTACAGTTTGTATGGCTCTCACAGGAGCCATTAGATCAACTTCGATACTGAAGATACTGATGATACTGAAGGTCTGCAATGACATTGACAGTGTGTCAGAGTCAATATGGTGACTTGTTGAGGCTGTGACATCTGCCCAGCCTTCTCCATCATGATGCCTCAGCAGAACACATCCCATACCTTCTGAACATGGTGGTCGCCACGTCTGCACCTCGACCGGCCCACTCAGCTGTGCACCGTGTAGGTTGACGTCAACAGCTGGGGAGAACAGTACCTGTTCCAGTAGCTCACGTGAACAGGCATCCTCACCCAGGGACCAGGGGTAGCCGGAGATCCAGTTTACGCTCTCGGGATCCCTGAGGATAGCAGCAACATCTACAGTCGACATGGTTATCCTTGTGTCTTGCTGAAGGACTCCTGGTGGTACAACAAGTTTGACAAAACCAGGAATCTCCACTTCTCCACCCATGGGTCCTACTGTAGCTTCTGTTGTTCGTGTGTACTTCAACTCCTCAGGTACACCTAGGAAACATTAGAATGAACATTTAAGATGTTGAAAACTCACAGGCACTACAAAATTCCTCCAACCAACGTGACTATCTATTAAGTATATGTAATGCCAAAACCTTTACACCTTTGGTGAGCTCACAAATTAAATGAAAAAATAGATTGATGGTCTAAAACTCTGTAAAGCTCATGGAAACAGATTTTGGCCCGTAAGGTACCCGATCTCCCACACCCCCTTCTATACATTTAAAAAACGGCCCGCTAGAAAATCTGCACAGAAGGCTAGTACAGTGGCACCTCATTCTTCATCTTCCTATCTTCATACTTCCAGCAAGAACACACCCGTCTCCCAGACTACCCATGCAGAATTGTTTTGACTAAGGTTGAAACCAACCTGGTATGTCTCGCACAATAACAGGAAGGCTGATCCCAGCCGCCATCATGTCCTTTTCCAGCATTCCAAGGTCACCTGAAATTTGTTGAAGTGTTCATTATGTCTACAGACGTATGATATGCTGGAAGTATAATTATGATCATTCGATTGCAAACGTCACATTCATTTTTGACTTCTTAATGCCTAATATCCGAGGTCAATTGGGAAAATATTGCAAGTGAAATAATTTGCAACTTTACGCACCAGTTGGGATGTAGCCAGTTCTCACCATGGCCTTCATCAAGTCTGCTGGCCTCTCCATCCCCGGACTTTCCTGATTACCGGTACGGGCAGACCACACCCGTAGAAGTACCTGTACATCTCTTTCGTCCAGCCGACTGAAAATCCTGTCCAATGTCTGATAGAAATCTGCAGAGATCGTCAAGTTATGGGGAATACCACACTGGCTATATTTACCGTACACACAAAAAATATGCATCTTTAATTTGTTATGACCTTATTAAGTAATTCTAACTTTTCACTTAATTTGCCAAATATGCTGCTGTATTTGTTGTGATTTTATGAACTTACCTCTTTCTTCGTCGGTCATGACCTGAAAAGATGCAAAAGACTTAATGAGTTTAGAAGCAGAGGAGATTGGCTGAAACCAACCACACAGGCATGATTTGGAGTATAATCAATTTAAGAAATAGGATTAGCGTTTCCAAAACAAGTACCTTGTGCACGATTTCCTGCAGCCTCACTTCTGACACCATCCTTCCTTCCATCTCTATCTCCACTGGTGTTAAGCTGCAGAGCACAGGAGACCGTTGCTGAAGCACTCGGACCATCTGGTCTCGGGAGCCTTTTGGGTACAGCAGGATCGGCAGCAGTAGCTTCTCGTTCCGAACTGGGAACTCGTAGGCAAGGTTTGGCCAGTGTCTGTCATGTACCACCTGGGGACTGATGACTAGCAGGACCATCCTGATCCTTGTGTTAAGCAAAAGTTCCACTGTTTTCTCTGTGATGGAGTCAGTTCCCGTGATGACCTCCGTGTGGCAAGGCAGTCCTGACTCCCTAGCGACTGTCTGGAGAGGCAGGACGAACTCGGCAGTGTAGTCATCTGTGTGAAGGATGACAACTTCTTGTCCTAAAAGAAATGAAATATGCATGTTAGCATACAAATTTCCTTCACAAATCTGTGTGTCTACTTTGTGGATGACATGTAATGTTATGTAGGTGAGTGTGCGTGTGTAATGGGCGTCAACATACCTCGTTCCTCTCTGCAGAAAAGATCAACAAGTTCTGGCAAGCACGTTTCCACCGCGGATCCGAGGAGAAGCTGATTTTCTACTAGCGTCGTCATGTACAAGAACCGCTGGAGAGGTGTCAACATGTTCCTGATGTGGTCACATTGGCCCTGTGTCAGTCCTCCAGCTAGGTCTATGCAGTCCAACACACGGCCGATTGTGCACATCCCACCGATAGCTTTAAACTTTTCAACGTCTTCAGTCGGCCAAAGGATTACCGGGCCGTCTCCTCCCTCGTTTGCTGCAAATAAGAATATTGTTTTAATGTTACTATGTACAAAGTATCTACAGTATCTATATAGATGATGATCTACAACTAGCGAATGTTCACTGCTATTATCATACGTAAATGCCAGACCCACATGTAACTATATATATATATATATATATATATATATATATATATGTATGGGGAAGAAGGAAACAAAAGAGAGCAGTTGGTTTTCATAACTGCATGTAGAAGATTTTGTTCGTTTATCCTATGAGGCGTGGTTTCGATACCGTCTCAATACCGTTGTGATGACTGGTTGATGTCTAAGATACAGGATAGTTTCCTTAATAGAATTACCTGTGCGGTTGGAACGGGGTCCAGCATCTATCCAAACTTGACGAAATGCGGATGGTATTCTGGAAAGTAAAAAAGGAATGGAACACAAATTTAATTACTTCCACACATGCATTGTCATTTCGTTTCGTTTCTTTAAGGCAGAAACTATAAACACAAAGGTCATGCGTTTATTTATCATTCAATGTGGCACATAGAAACAGGCAATAACGCAAACAAGGAAATAACATTATGATACAAGCTGCTGCAATATAAAATGTTTGACATGCAGAGCAGTCAATTTTATGTGGATTTTTAAAATATACATTGTAGTTTCTTTCTTACCCAATAGGGGCTGCACGAGCAACCTCCATGGAGGAGCTCTGCATGGAGGTTGCTCGTTCAGCCCTCCGCGATACCCCCGCAGAGCTCTGCGCCAAAACAAGCCAATTCGTTGGTTGGCGTCACGGGTTCAGTTTTT
>NW_017802736.1:158476-189272 GCF_001625305.1 Branchiostoma belcheri
CGTCACGGGTTCAGTTTTGTATAGAGCTCTGTAGATATCAAGTTAATTCAATGTGAGTAGTAGGCGATATACAGCCAGTACTGTGTCACAAATAAAGACTTTGTCACGCAACTCTGCGCAACACGGAGAGCTCTGCGCCCTAACAAGTCAATTCGTTGGTTGGCGTCACGGGTTTAGTTTTCTATAGAGCTCTGTGAGTAGTAGGCGATATACAGCCAGTACTGTGTCACAAATAAAGACTTCGTCACGCAACTCTGCGCAACACGGAGAGCTCTGCGACCTAACAAGTCAATTCGTTGGTTGGCGTCAAGGGTTCAGTTTTCTATAGAGCTCTGTAGATATCAAGTCAATTCAATGTGAGTAGTAGGCGATATACAGCCAGTACTGTGTCACAAATAAAGACTTTGTCACGCAACTCTGCGCAACACGGAGAGCTCTGCGCCCTAACAAGTCAATTCGTTGGTTAATTGGCGTCACGGGTTCAGTTTTCTATAGAGCTCTGTGAGTAGTAGGCGATATACAGCCAGTACTGTGTCACAAATAAAGACTTCGTCACGCAACTCTGCGCAACACGGAGAGCTCTGCGCCCTAACAAGTCAATTATTTGGTTGGCGTCATGGTTCAGTTTTGCTTTCACCTCTTTGCGCACCGCGGCGCTCAAAACAGGTAAATTCGCCTAACCACTAATCATTTGGCCCTCTATATACAGGCTGATATGCAGAACTGTCTGTGCGTCTACACGACACAACATGAGATCAGGATGGCACTTTCCTCTTTTGAAATCTTGGTCATGATGAATCGCTCATTGAAGTTTTTGCACTCTTTTGTCTTTTGGATTATGGCACGTTCACACCTAGTTCACAACTGTGCATGACTTGTTTCGTGCGCGGGTGGCCGTCTCGATTAGGACGGATGTTGGTTGTAAAATACAGGACAATGGGTGGCACACTGCTTGACCGATCACACTACAAAATTCTGTGAAAAAAGCATGTTTGTTTTGTATGGAGAAACGATGTTGTCTCTCCGAATAGTGTTCTTGTTTTCTAAAGAGTTATAGGTCAACTTACTATGTAAAGAAATGACTGTAACAACGTACTTTCTGTAGTGCCCTAAACTTATATATTAAAATGGGCCTGATTTGCGGTTGTAAATCTTGCCAGAGAGGTGTGGAAAGAAAATGTTTGGTTGTAGAAAACAGACCTTAAACCAAAACCAACTACTCAGAGGTTTTTGGAATTCATCAACTTAAATAGCTGAGTTCTATAGCCCGGTTTGATGGTTTGATTATTTGTGACACAGTACTGGCTGTATATGGCCTACTACTCACAGAGCTCTATAGAAAACTGAACCCTTGACGCCAACCAACGAATTGACTTGTTAGGGCGCAGAGCTCTCCGTGTTGCGCAGAGTTGCGTGACGAAGTCTTTATTTGTGACACAGTACTGGCTGTATATCGCCTACTACTCACATTGAATTGACTTGATATCTACAGAGCTCTATAGAGAACTGAACCCGTGACGCCAACCAACGAATTGGCTTGTTTTGGCGCAGAGCTCTGCGGGGGTATCGCGGAGGGCTGCACGAGCAACCTCCATGGAGGGGCTCTGCAGAGCTGAGGGCTGAACGAGCAACCTCCATGGAGGAGCTCTGCAGAGCTCCTCCATGGAGCTAGCTCGTGCAGCCCCTTCTCGAGAATCTCTTCTTACCTCCAAAACTGTTTCAGTGACCCATCCTCGGATGACAATGCCCGAAATACAGGGTTGTCTCTTGTCTCCTCATTCTGGGAGTAGCACAGGTCGTATTGGATACAGGGGATCCACTTCTCTTTGATCTCAAACAGGGCGCTACTCAGGAACTTCCTGACTCGCAGGCCTTCTGTGAAGACGTTAGAAGACGACAGAAGCTCTACCTTTAAGAAGTGGTTCACCTTGGTGACGACGAAGGCCTGTCCGTCATCGTCCGTGGGAAAACGAGCACAACCTGCGTAGACGCGAGACCTCTTCAGTCCGAGCCTACGCACACACAAGGCTTGGAGTCGGCTGAACATGCCACCGGGCAGAAACTTCTCACTGAATACGATGTACAGTGCCTGTAGACAAAGATACATGTTGTTGGGATATAGTTCGTTGTCGTCCCTCTCGCATTTGAGGAGCGCGGGCACGAAATATATCTCTTCGTGTTGGGGCTCGTCAGTGGTGTCACTGAGATGGGTGGCGTTGCAAAGGAGATAGTACTTCTCCATAAGCGCCTTCAGGAAGGTTTTGTGTCGGAGCAGAAATGCTCCTTTTTCCTTTTCCAGATCCAGATCCTTCCTTCTCCATATCTCTGTCAGCAGCTTGTCACTGAGAACTCCTTCTTGTTCCAGTCTCTCCCACATCTTCTTCATTTCCTGGTCCTTCTTCCGGTCCTGTTGGTACTCAAGAACTGTGATGATACTCTTAAAGACGTCAATCATCACCTGTGGCTGCAGGGTGACGTCATCACGGAGACTGGGCTCGTCAAAGAAGATGATGTCACCGCGATCATGGAGGAATGTGAGAACCAAGGCGAGGGTGCGCTCGTCGGTGATGTTGATGTCAGGATCTCGGGCCAGTTCCGCTACTTCTTGGAACTTGCAAAACGGACCCTCCTCTTTCCTCATTTTCCTCAGCTTGGAGTTGAGATGTAGCCATGAGATGGGGATTTCTTCACCCATGTGGGGCAGACCTTTTGCAACTTGGCGGACGAAGTTACGAAGCTCGTCAAATTCGTTGCCCTCGGCAGTATTATCTACTACAAATATCTGGTCTTGCATAACGAGTTTTCCTGCAGCCTTTCCGGTGATATGGCTGAGAATCTCCTGCATATACGTCTCAACGTCTTCCTGGAAGAATACGTTTTAAAATATTATAGTTACTGGAGTCATGCTCTACATTGTTTCTCCACCCATTCAGCCACAATGTTTCTGACCTATTTTTCTCTTTACCTGCCTTTTTGCATATAACGTTAACCTAAGTGCAAACACAAAGGATGGAAAGGATGAATGATAACAATTGACATGAACAAGCATTTACCTTGTCAGTAACCTTGTCTTTGTGTGTAAGGACTATGATGACTGGAGGCTGCCCTATGACTGGAGGTTGCCCTATGACTGGAGGTTGCCCTGTGTCTGGAGGCTGTCCTGTGACTGTAGGCTGTCCTGTGACTGTAGGCTGCCCTGTGACTGGAGGCTTTCCTGTGACTGGAGGCTTTCCTGTGACTGGAGGCTTTCCTGTGTCTGGAGGCTGTCCTGTGACTGTAGGCTGTCCTGTGACTGGAGGCTGTCCTGTGTCTAGAGGCTGTCCTGTGACTGGAGGCTGTCCTGTGACTGGAGGCTTTCCTGTGACTGGAGGCTGTCCTGTGACTGGAGGCTGTCCTGTGACTGGAGGCTGTCCTGTGACTGGAGGCTGTCCTGTGACTGGAGGCTGTCCTGTGACTGGAGGCTGTCCTGTGACTGGAGGCTGTCCTGTGACTGGAGGCTTTCCTGTTACTGGAGGCTGTCCTCTAACTGGAGGCTGTCCTGTGACTGGAGGCTGTCCTGTGACTGGAGGCTGTCCTGTGACTGGAGGCTGTCCTGTGACTGGAGGCTGTCCTGTGTCTAGAGGCTGTCCTGTGTCTAGAGGCTGTCCTGTTACTGAAGGCTGTCCTGTGACTGGAGGCTGTCCTGTGACTAGAGGCTGTCCTGTGACTAGAGGCTGTCCTGTGTCTAGAGGCTGTCCTGTGACTGGAGGTTGTTTTGTGCTATGTTGTAGAGTGTGAGATCGTATTGAATTGAGCCAGTGGTCCAGGTAGTCTGGGGAAAGAAATTAATTAATTGAAGTTAAAAAAGCATTTAATAGGAATTGCACTTATTTACTTACTATTAAGCTAAAAGATACCAAATCAGACGAGCCATAGAGTGCACTTGGACACAATGTTGGAATTGCTGCCTTATAATAGCTGAAGAATGAATGAATTAACTTGTATTGCTCGACAATCGTACATGGTACAATGTGTGGCAGTAATACAACAATAGTACAAAACTAAACTATCTTATTACATTTCTTACTACAAACTACTATCTAGACAGTATATGAGTCACAATATGTTCATGAATTGATGATTTGGTCTCGCTTATGTGAGAAACCACAGAGTAATCAAAATGGGCAGCATCAGACATCTTGGGAAGATAAATGGAGACAAACATTAGGACATACCGCCTCCAGTTCTCAGGTTGTCCACTGACGCCTTGTAGTCCAGATCAGGTACATCTTCCGAGAGTTTCTGCAGTAGAGACATTACGAGGATGTAGATTCCCCTGTGGGTGATGAAGCAGTGGTGGGTCCCATAGTAGGTCGCCTGGCCGCCGAAATCCCAGAGAGACACACGTGGATGTTCAGCAGTTCCGAGTTCGTCCTCTGTGAAATCTGTCTTTCTCATTCTTTTTGCAACATTGTCTGGAATGACAGAGCTCGCCGAAGTTTCGGGTTTCTCATCGGGTTCTTCCGAGTCCGCGCTGGTTTTCCCAGTTACAGCTTGCAAGGCCGGTCGTTCCAGCTTTACATGTAACTGTTCTTCAGTCATTATCACTGGTGCTTTCTTCAGTCCCACCTCTGCAGCTGGAGAAATAAATATGGGGTCATAACGACCAAGAGGTCCCGAGTTCGAGTCCTGACATGCCACTTGTGCCCTTGGAAAAAACACTTTACATGACTTTCCTCACTTCGCTCAGGTGGATATGAGTATTGCATTGTGTTGGTGGCATTACATTACATTAAGTCACGCACACACACACGCACACACACACACACACACACACACACACACACATATATATATATATATATATATATAGAGAGAGAGAGAGAGAGAGAGAGAGAGAGAGAGAGAATTTTTGGAGGTTGCTTCTAATAATCATGTAGCAATCAAAATAATGTCAAGATTAAAGAAAAATGGGAATCAGCTCTTTATAAAGAAATGGCAGACATTGTATATTTAGTAAGATATTGCGTATCACCTGCTGACGTTTCAGCATCTGGCTTTGTCTGCATCAACAGTCCTGCCATACCAGCACCAAACTCGTCAGGCTCTTCTGCAAGAAGGTCGAATTAATCAATACGTTTTATAAGAGCAAATTGATTAGTTTGAAATAAATTAGTTTAAAATAAACTTCTTAGTGTGACGTAAGCACTGTAGAAACAAATGGGACAGTCCAAAACCGGGCTATAAAGCTGGGCCTACCCAAGTTGTTCTCGCCAGTACAAGTAAAAGGCTGTTGAATATGTTAACCATGACAAAAATGACATAACGACGGATTGCTACCTTTTGGCTTCTTCCATGTCTTGGTTTGTACATCTGACGTAATCTGTATCCCGTCCGTGATTGGTTCGTCCTTCTTGACGGGTTGTCCAATCAGCCTGTTGATGAAACAGGTTTTCCCCGACCTGAACTGGCCCACCACATCTGCCCGTGTACTGTAAACACGGACCTTTCCCTGGTGACAAGCGTCTTTATATGACTTTACCATCTTCGGTCCTCTCAATAGGATCTCAATAGGGACATCATCTGTATCTGAAAAAAATATGAACAGAATTAAATTGGGGGTGTGTTATCCCTAAAAACATCGTCAAAGATTAATGTTAAATGACCAACATTTGGTCCGTATTCCAAAAGAAGTTAGTTTTGAGAGGTGGACGTTATATTTCATAGACATGGAGCCCCAGACACATGGTACAAGTTTACGTGAGGATTTTATACGAGATACAGGCCATACTTTGTTAGATCCTTGTCAAGTTGTCATAGTTTTCTGCGAATATGTGCGACCGTGTGAGACCCACCTAAAACGCACGACTGAACTCTTTGCTACAGGTACAGATGTCGCACGCGTGAGGCATGGTTGGTGACCTTTGTGAGAATGACGTTGCACATTTACTGACGTCCTTATTTAATAATACTGATTATCATATAGCCTGTAGCCGTCGACCAATCAGAAGACTCCATTTCCCATGCACTAGACGAAAACCAAGATATCCGGACGTTTCCGGACCTGTACACGTCCCATGAAACTTGGCGTGTCCGGGTGTGTCCGGGTGTGCGCAGGAAATATCAGCCACGGCGTGTGCAGGTCTGTGATACCTCCGGACACGCCCGGACACCTGGTAATTAGTCGTGTGTACGGGAATATACGGGCCTGCACACGTCACACGTCGCAAGTACTGCCAAACAATGAGGGGTCACCATACATGTAGATCGTTTCGCAAATGCGTGAATTGAGAGGTGCACATGTGTTTTCAAAGGCCGCGTGAAAGAAGAGCGGGAAAGTCGGTGAATAGAATAAATGTTGTTTGGAGGCCGATGCCCTCGGCACAGTCTGGTTGACTTTTGGGCCACGCCAGGCTTATATAAACCAAGGACATTATATAAACTCTGCTAAAGAATCTAGAAGGATATATAAAGCTCGAAACAAGGATTTTATATGAACACGGAGCTTCAACTAGGTTATGATATAACGTCCTTGTTATGAATGTGGTATAACTATAAGTGTATCCCAAAGTTTATATTTGTAACTATAACCCTTGCTATGAACAATGAGCAGATTTCTTTGTGTCGTCCGTCGTCTCCCCGCATATATTAACGCCTAATTATACCGGCACTATATCGGATCTACAGTGGTAAAAAAAACACAATTACTGATCAGAATTTTACCAAACTAGGCTATTGGGAACCTTCGATCTTGACATATTTCACCTTTGCAAACATGGTCGTTTTCGTTGGTGATGTGAGGGACCGGCTTAGTGTTTTTCAAATATCAGCCCACTTGAGTGTAAAAAATAATATTTTTGGAAGAGACAAAAGATGCACGATTTACTTCTACATTGTTGTCAGATGTGTATTGTGGTGTCATGGTCAGAGTCTTATTTACCTTGTTTGTTTTTTGATAAGAGAGGTTTAACTTCCTTGGTTATATTTAATTTTTTGGAACTTAAAGAACACGTAGTTGAAAACATTACACAGGTAAACTGCAAATTATGTGTTGATGATAACATTCCTATTAGACAATTTTATAGCCTATGTTTTTTATTAGTGTGCATACAACTTTTACACAATAGACAAGCGGGACATTTCACAACTCTTTGTATCATTATTCCTGCAGTGACCTGTAAACCAGACCAGCCAATTGCATGCATTTCTCTTTGTTGGGGTTTGAAAAGGGGGCCAATCAACGCTCGAGTCATTATTTTTGAAATATTTCCGTTACTTGCCTGGTTGTGGAACGTGCATTATCATACAACTATCCTGGATACAAGCAACACGCTTGGAACTTAGTAAGAGCACGGATGTAAAAAAGCTCCATGGTGAGAGATTGTGTCATATCTCATCATCAACATATCGGTATTGCGTCATTCTACGTAAATTGGAGCAGTTTTCAAGACAAGAACGCCGTGGGACACTGGCAAGACGAACTGGGACAAGACTACTCTCCAGGCTGAGGTTGATTGGGAAGATTGTGAACGTCAGAGTATGCCTCGTTCTTTGGACAGCCGGTAGCCAGGATCATGGGAGCCAGGCTGCGGGCATAGGCGAGTGATAGTCCGCGTGCAAGAGAGTTATAGACCGGACCAGAGGACCGATGTACACCCCTCCCGACTATCCGCTGTGTCCCGACTCAAGGCCGTGCTGTGGCACAAGATGTGCGGCCCGTGGGTCGCAGCCTCAGCGAGGCTTGTTACACAACGCAGAATGTTCCTTGGCGCATGGTAGTTTAGTAGGTCCGGTCTATCACTCGCCTGCGCACGGTCTTTTACTTGCGACTGCCCGTGGCACCACAAGCCGGTCGGGTGCATTATATGTTGCTCTTGGATTCTGTCGTGGCTAGCGTGTTTGGAGACTAGGCAAGAAGGGCTTGGGACGGCTTCTAACGACTGGTGCCCATACGAGACTAATCTGCTCCCGTGACTAGCTGAGTCTAAAGGCAAGACACAGAAGGACGAAGGTCGAGACCTACAATTTGTTTCAGCTGAGCTGAAAGACCGGCCGAAGAACACTGGAAATTTTGGAGGCGCACAAAATGCAAACACTTTAAGGAAACTCACAAAGCCCAAGCACCATGTACAATTAATAAAGAAAACAAAATTATGGAAACAATAAGGGGGAATAAAGGGCCATGATGCTGCTTTACATTACAAAAGGCATATTGGAGGGGGGGGGCGTGTGCGGGTGTGTACGACCCGTACACGGGCTGATAATGACGTGTGCAGGCCCGTACACGGCCCGGACACCTGAGTGGTTCATATCCGGGCCGTGTGCAGGCCTGCACACGCCAAGTGTAGGGGTCGCACACACCTGCAAATGTCCGTATATTTGGAATTTCCGGGCGTGTGTACGGGAGTATACGACCCGCAAACGTCGGTTTTCGTCCAGTGATGGGTTATCAGGCCATAACCTAAAACGTGGGCGGTTATTCAGATAACAACCCACTTTTGGACCGTACGGGGGACAGGACACTAACAGTAGTGTTAAGACTTGTAGTATTTATCTATCGAAAAACGTATTGTATATTTTGAATTTTTTTGTACATACAGCATTATTAAAAAGGTATAAATGAAATTTGAACAGAAAAATACAAAACATAATTTTTGACACCCCCACTAAAAGTGGTACTGTTTCAATGTCACGTGGTCATCGCAGATGATTACGCAGTAGATGATCTGTTTTCCTGTCCACACTATCACGTGACATAGTGTTTTTCGTAACATAGTTTTTACCTCCATGAAAAAGGAGTTATTGTTTTTGGCGTGTCTGTCTGTGTGTCTGTCTGTCTGTGTGTTTGTGTTTCCGGCCATTTGCGGCCAGCATAACTTTTGAACCTTTGGATGGATTGTAATGATATTTGGTATGTGGGTAGGTGTTGGATAGGCAAAGGTCAATGTCAATTTTGGGCTTCCTCGTAGCTTTTCCTGTCAGTTAATAAGTGGTGTGGGTTTGGTACCCTTAGCAGCTTGTTCTTGAACTGCAGGGGGGGGGAGTTCTGGCGAAACATTCAGAGCAGATAAATTCACATAGGAACAATGTATTTTTATAATTTTTGGTATGTGGGTAGCTTAGGCAGAGATCTACACTATTGGAGGCAAATTATGCAAATGATGACTTAATTTGCATAATTAATGAGGATATTCTGTAATTCCAGTGCTTTACATCATGGGACTTTGATACATGTAATGTTTATAATCCATGGCAGGTGGAATATCAACAGATACCAATTATGCGAATACGGACAAGGAAAGTTCAAAGATCTCATAAACAATTACATCAAAGTGCACGAGTTCACAGATCTACACACCTGGTTCGTCCCTTTTCTTTAGTTTTGACACGATCTCCCTGGCGACTTTCCCCACCTCTTCCCTGGCTCTGCTCCATGGCACCTTGTACCCTCGGATGGACTTTAACGTTGGGCAGTATTTCCCGACCATTCCGTTAAACTCCTGGAAGTCGTCCTGGTTGTCGTCTAGCCAGACGGGGAAGAGCTGCTTGTTGTGCCTGAGGGCCGTCTCCAGCTCCAGTTTGGGCCAGCTGTGGTTCAGCGTGTTTTGACTCAACACCGTCACCACGAGTTCCAGACTCTCACTGGCCAAGGTGGACATGATCCTGTCGTGGATGCTTTCACCTATTTCAATGGACCACCCGTCGTAGAAGACGTCTTGTTGGGACAGGCCTTCGTCTTGAAGAGCATGGACAAGTGGTTCCACAAACTGGGCCTTGTCTTCGCCCGCATGGATAATGAACACGCGCTCTCCTGAAAAACAACAACAAGCGATTTTTAAAAAAAGTGGCATTTTGGCGCGCTATCACTGTGACATGTTGTACATCTTACATATGCCACCCTGCATCTGCTCGAAGATAACTTTATACAGTAGATATATATGTCACAAATACCTGTCACCCTAGACATGAATAGGCTAGGGAGATGTAGAGTAAATAATTTTGATCTAAAAAGATTTTTGTCTCAAATGACGTATCTTAATACTTTAAAAGGAAACAAAGTAAAAGTGTGGTAGAAGAGATTTTGCAGGTGACAGAAAGTTATTATATCTTTATTTCAGGCATCACTAGCGCATATAACGGAAAGAACAATAAGTAAGAACAACTTTTTTTTCAAATTTAATGTTAAAAAGTAAAACAGCGGATATAAAAAAGAGAATTTCAAAAACTCGAAAAATTAGTTTTCGAATATCAAAAGCAAAACAGCGAGTGCTAAAAAGAAAATTTGAAAAAAAGTTCCATACCGGGATTCGACTCCGCAATGTACGGACTCAAACATTGCCACAGTGTCTCTTTCCCGATGGAGCTACTTGGGAGTGCGCAATCTGCGCCTGGCTTTGTGACGAGGTATACATGGCGGTTTTCCTTCCCACCTCCCCTCCGCACGAAATGGTCATTTCCGGACAGTTCCGGTATCAAATTTCGATCAAATGCAAAAGTAATCTACATAGATTTTTCTAGTCAGGCTTTTTCTACTACAGCCAGGCGCCAAAATGCAAAAAGATGTGAACACATTATGATAAAAATTCATATTTGCTGGTAGTAATCACTGGCCATGGTCAGGTGTTTGTAACCGTAACTCTAGCGAGATTACGTTAGGTAGTGACTACTACCGAAAAATCGTGTGAACCTGGAGCCTTACTTATTTGAGGCATGTGTTTCATGTCTTGATTTCGCAGTCTATTAAACACCTAGACTACATAGAACGTATGGCAACCTATGATGCAACGTAGGCTCTATAGCAGTTTGTTGAATTATTTTTACCTTCTTCATGTGATTCTCCTCAGTAGAGTTAAGACCATTTCACGACCCCCAGCAATTTGGGCGTCGCCCACCTTAGCAACACATAGATACAACCTTTGACCCTGAATTTTCCAGATTTCTCCTATTGTTTGATAATTGCCCTGACCCTGCCCAGTGTGAAAACATTGCAAGAGGGGTGCCGGTGGACCAGGTGAGGTGATACCTGGCCTCTGTGGAGTGTGAAATGTTTGGCTGTCTGGGAACAGTGCTAGATGTGTATTATAATTGACAAAGGATTCCATATGTCTAGTGTTTCTAATTTGTGTGATTCCCAGAGCTCAACATTACACACTGGTCGATTGTTCTGTCAAATGTTACATTTTCATTGCAAATAGCCTGACAAGGAATAAACCTATAACACTCAGAGACTTTAGTAAAGGAGAACCTGAGTATATTTATCATAAACACCAGGGGTACTGTTGATAATCAAAAGTCTGATAACCCTCCATGTTTTTCTGGATTTTTCTGAATTTTCATTACAGGATTTAGTAGAGTACTCTAATATATATACTAATGTTTAGACTATTGGTTTGACATAGGTAAAACCTTTCACACACTTTCTTTCGAATTTTGGTAAGTTGTAGCAGCTCTATAGAACCCTTTTGCGTCGGGGAACAACAGACGATAAACTGGATAGTGAGTGCGTCAGTGTAATCAACTTGTTAAAAAGCTTGCGCCAACCAAATTATAATTATAATTTTTGATGTTATGTTGTTGCAGAGTATGTTGGATCAAGAAATAGATTTTTGATAAAGTAGTCTTTTTCTAGTCTTACAATGTACTAGTACTTGGAACCTTGAAACAGTGGTTGTTTATTGCTGATAAACCAAGCCAAGCTGACTGTCTGGCTCTAGCAGGTAAAGGTGTGGACAAGCCGTGAACTGCCTATTGTTCTCCTCAGGTAGTCTGGTCCCCAACAAGGAACATGCTATGTCAACAAGATAATTGGCTGTATTATTGACTTATCCCAACAAAGTGATCAGATTTCAGTTCATAAGAAGCCAGAAGTTCAATTTTTGTAATCTTATTTTTGCCCTAAAAGCGCATCCACACACAACATTCTTTTGAGTTACTGAACACATTTATAGAAAGTAGACAAGTTGTTCTACAACACTGTGTCGGGCCCAGAGTGCACAACATTTCCAAGACTTTGCTGACCCTGTATGAATATTGCAAGCATGTGATTTTTGCCAAAAATCTGAACATATTAGATAATATCTCTGTTGTGATAATAGTAATACACCTGGGATCGATGGGATGTTATAGAGTTTTTACTGACGAACACATACATACCAAATTTGTTTGAAAAAAAAGTTTGTCTAGGGGTCCCGCCGGGCACTTGAAGTTTATAAATTTAGATGTGCTTATTATATCAATATTATAACATTAGCAAGTTATTCACAAAAATTATGTAGGCAGAGAGTTTGCCTTTGACCTTGTGCTTTAGTAGTTGTCGGAAATGTCAGAAAATAACCACCCAATAAGTGTACATTACACTTGAAAGTTGGGCTGTCAGTTAATGAGGCAGGGAGGCTCAGGAGGGGGACAATGGTCTTAACTCTATTGATTCCATCTTCAGAATCAGCCTCAGTATTCGGTTCTTTGATTTCTTTACCGGAAAGGGTTCCTCCTCCTTCCATTTAAGTTTGCTCGTGGATGGCTTCTGTAACTCTGCATGAGCAATGCATGTACGATAGGTCAAATTCAGTTTCAGTTTTATTCAGATCCACAATTAGCCTCATAAGAGGCTATTCTTCCTGTGGTCTACACATTCATATTTACATACATATATTACAAACGTACAAAAACATTACAAAATTAACAGTACATGGCAAACTTTACACAAATTCACTATTTACAATCCAGTACTTTGCTAGTTGCCTATGTTATTCCACGTGTGTGACATCCTGTACATAAAGCGCTTTTTCTGAGAGTTTGATTTTGGTTTTGGTAGTCTGATTTTGTTTGTGCTGGTTGAACGTGTGCTGTACTTGTGGATCTCAGATTGGAATGTGATTTTGTCGTACAAGGCCTTTGGTTGTTTGGTGAGCATGATACGTTTAAATGTGACAAGGCTTCTCTGTTGGATTCTGTCCCTGACAGTCAGCCATCCTAAATGTCTTCAGCATAGTGTCCACATGTGCATCCCGATCACAACCAAGAGCTAGCCTTGCTGCCCTGTTCTGGACCACCTGTAGTCTTCGTATGTTGTTACCCTCCATGAAAATGGGGGTATTGTTTTTACTCCGTTTCATGTTTGGTCTGATATCTGAAGATCGGTGAGAAGGAACTGTACGATATTTGGCAGATTGATGGATGGGGCCTTGGAGATTGTGTAGGTTGACTTTGAGCCCCTGGTGATTGACCTTGGTACTGCTAGTTTAATTTTTTATTCTGTTGTTTGCGCGTTATGGACTGTTTGTGCGATATTAAGGTAGCATGTAGTTGTTATTACCATGGTTTAGTGGTTTAAATTTGGGCTTCCTAGCTGTTAGCGTTTGATATTTACAATATGTTTAAAGTTGGTCTTTTTGTGTTGAATGTTTGGAAAATCTGGTGGGTCGTTTGGTATAATATTTGGTATGTGGGTAGTTGTTGAGTCTCTTTGCGTTTTAGAGTGCATTAGCAGGTTGTCGTATATTTTTATTGCTTAATTTAAAAGGATTTTCATTTTTCACCCCTACTTCATAATAGGATGGTCTGTTTGACCCAAAAGTTGGGACAGATCTAGAGTGTTTTTGTTTATATACCTCCAGCTGGCAGGTCAGGCTGAGACAGCCCAATCTATTTTTACTCCTAGACAGAGTCTGCAGGAAATATAGTCCGGTTGAATGGGGTGCTTGAGAGGTCATTGACCTCACCTCTTCACTATGGTTGGTTGGCTGGTTTTATTATAGGTCTGTTAGTGCTGTTAATGATAGCAGGTTGTCGTATATTTGTATTGCTTTATTTTAAAGGATTTTTACATTATCACCCCTATTTTATGGTAGTGTGGTCTGTGTTTAATCCTTTTCAACAGAAAACAACTCCCACCTTCTTCATTGCCATATAACGTACAAATAAATTTAAACCCAGCTGTCATGTTTTAACCATTCCTGATCTTCTCCTGAACATACCTATAACAATGAACACATCCGATAACATAAAACAGAACCCTAACAACACCAACCTCCTTCATGGAGGGAAGATGTCTACGACTTCTACTTGTTCTGTGTTGTGTTTCCCCATACGGAGCAGCAGTAGTCTATATGTGGGATTATTAAGGCGTTGACTACGGCTATTCTCTGCCGATGTGGTAGTAAGTCCTTCACCCTTCCCACCTGTGCCAAGCTTCTGTTGCACTTCTTAACTATGTGAGCAATGTGTTTCAAATTGTTCAACTTCATTTCACTAGGTAGTATACTGTCTGCATGATTTGATTTATCACATTTATGTTACAGCCAATTCATTTTGTGTTCACATTTGTTACCACAACTTTGTGATTATGTTTCATGAGTAAAGGATCATTATAAGCACATTATGTGCTTTATGTCCGGATATATGTATTGTATATGTTTGCAGTATTTGCAATAAATCAAACTATTGTGAAATCATCAGTTTAAGTCCCATTGTCCTATTGCAAGATTTAAGTTTAATGAAGAAAGTCTTACATTCTAAGATGTTTAATCAATGATTAAACATCTTAGAATGTAACACTTTCTTCAATCAGAAATTCATAATAGTTGATATCTTTAGTTTTAACTAATCTAATCCTGGTAGAGCCTTACCTGTTTGCCTGTCCTGTAGTCTCCCAGCCATGATGACTTAGTGCTCACACCGGGTCAGATGGGAACTCTGGCCATGGCTACCTGGAACATTACATTAGCATGGCTTCAGAACTCTCGGACACTGAGACTGATTGAATAAAAGGACGATGGCTCTTTTACGCAACCAAGTATTTATTCACAGTCGCCGTTTCGGTGACCGTCTGTCACCTTCCTCAGGGCAATTCTGACTGGTTCACATTGCACTGCAGGCGGGGTGGCGAATCTTGTGGAGCGCTGAACACCAGGCTAGCATGCAAAACGTCCTTGTTTTCATACTCTCACTCTGCCATTTTTCACCGGCGTGTTTGGCGAATGTCAAAAGCCCAGACAGCCTGAATAGGTGGCACCATGGACACCGCAGCCGGTTGTTTACGTTGGTCGTTTCTATCTTTTCAAAGGGATCAAATTTTCCCTACATTATCAGTGACACATCCGACGGTCAAACTAGAAAGGCCGACATTTGCTTGGGAGCAAATACAGCATATTTCAGTCCATCTATTTCAGTCCCACGCAAAAGTGGACTATTCCAAACTTACCCCAGTGCAAAACTGGCAAAGGTTCTCAAATAAATGAATTAAATAATAGCTATATGAGAACAAAGATGCAACAACAAGTACTTTGAATCTCGAAAGCTTTACTAATCTTATTTAAGGTATGCAAAAACTAACAATGATGAGATTTGATACATTTTGAAGGTCTTAGGCACATAAAATTGAATGTGTGGGTCATTACGCACCACTTAGGTGCAATGTGACCTCAGGTAACCCGCAATGGAACACGTGTTCCATGGATGGAACCGGCCGTTCTTTAGATAGAACATGGAACGGGTACAGCACTTTTGGCCCTTTTTTTGCTGAAAATAGCCATCAAAAGTCCCCCAAATGAGTCATTTGGAAGTGGTGTATGCCAAATACATGACTGCTATTCTGTAGACACATGTTCAAGGTACCCTTATACCGAATGTCATATCATTTGGTTGTAATACCAGGGCTCAGGATCCAAAAATCCATTTTTTTTTCGAAAAATGCCCCAAAATACCTTCATAAAAAATTTTCAAAGGCATTTATCAAAAAAATGAAAAAAAAAAAACGCCTGGGGGTATTGGCCCACTCTACCTCCATGCCAAATTTCAAGTCATTTGGCTGAATGATGGCGGAGTTGAATCCCTTTGACTGTTTGGCAGGAGAAGAAGAAACATGAGAGAACGCAATATATTTCATCCATACCATGATATGGACTGAAATATAACTAGAGAGACCGACATTTGCTTGGGAGCAAATACAGCATATTTCAGTCCATCTCCCTCCCACGCAAAAGTGGACTATTCCAAACTTACCCCAGTGTAAAACTGGCAAAGATTCTCAAATAAATGAATTATATAGGAGCTATGTAATTGAGAACAAAGATGCAAGAACAAGCACATTGAATCTCGAAAGCTTTACCAATCTTATTACAGGTACTAGGTATGCAAATACTAACAATGATGAAATTTGATACATTTTGAAGGTCTTAGGCACATCAAATTGAATGTGTGGGTCATTACTCACCACTTAGGTGCAATGTGACCTCAGGTAACCCGCTATGGAACACGTGTTCCATGGATGGAACCGGCCATTCTTTCGATAGAACATGGAACGGGTATAGCACTTTTGGCCCTTTTTTTTGCTGAAAATAGCCATTAAAGTCCCCCAAATGAGTCATTTGGAAGTGGTGTATGCCAAATATGTGACTGCTATTCTGTAGACACATGTTCAAGGTACCCTTATACCGAATGTCAGATCATTTGGTTGTAAAACCAGGGCTCAGGATCCAAAAATCCATTTTTTGGCGAAAATGCCCCAAAAAACCTTCATAAAAATTTTTCAAAGGCATGTATCAAAAAAATGAAAAAAACACCTGGGGGTATTGGCCCACTCTACCTCCATGCCAAATTTCAAGTCATTTGGCTGAATGATGGCTGAGTTGAATCCCTTTGACTGTGTGGCAGGAGGAGGAGAAGAAGAAGAAGAAGAAACATCAGAGAACACAATATATTTCATCCATACCATGGTATGGACTGAAATATAACAAAAGCCCAAGTCCCGGCTTGAAAATAGACACACAAATATTCTTTAAAAACATGACACAAAAATATCTAAAAAAAGTGGCAATTGACCACATTCATGGTTGAACCGTAACGTTACATGTATCTGTCATCTACATTTCAGGGCTTTACTACTGCTTTACTATTGCTTATACTATATCTACTGCTTGTTACTTCTTCAAAATACTGATGTACCCTTGCCTGACATTTCGCCTATAGGCTGGGTGGTCTACGATAACTGGTAGGAGGACCGATCGTGATCTATGACTATGAGAAAAGTTCTTAAACGGGGTTAACTTTGTAGTTAGAACGCCACATTCCATAACGGCTGATGTCATTGGAAAGTACCTGAGTCAGGGGAATCCCCGTCTCCCAGGTAACCAAGATGGAAGCGATCCGCCTGACCCCCCCCCCCCGATATTTTACCTTTTCCCTGGCTTTCTGAATTTGTACAATCCAAGCTATCTCGCCATACAATATCCTCCAAGATGGGGGTTAGGCGGCGACTTATTTTTGACGTGTTTTATGCTCTTTTTTTTTCATCGGAACTTTTTTTACACGGGTGGCGTATTACTCTCTGCCAGTACTTGTTAAGCCAGTTTGATACTTTCTTGCGTCACCAAAAGATCTGCTTGGAGAGTTACAAGCTATCTAAGCCGTACAGCCATGATAAAACTTACATTCCATAGTCTAACGTAACATATTCACTGAAAATAGAAAACTATAAGCTTCTATAAGGTTCTTACGTGTGCACATTTTGTCAAGTTATAACGGTATCAAAACTATCAAACATCGCAAGTTCAAAACAAATCTAACAGGCGTCAATCCGTTTCCTAGACGTTTAGCAGTCTGATAGTAACATAAAACTGTAGTTTTCTTATAGCAGGGAGCTCTTCTTGCCCTCTGGACTGTGTGTTTACATCAGAAAGGGTCCCGAAAAACAAGTCAACCTACCTGGTCTGAGTAAAGGCAACAGGTGCGACGAAGTACGATTTTTACTTTACACTTTTAGCCAGAATTATAGGAACCGGCGGCAATATAGACCCACTATCTTCTCCATAAAGGTCTTACAATCATCTTTGTGAAGTAGAAGTCACAAAAATCACAAGTTAAGGCCTCACCTGGACAACTTATCCAACTGCAAGTTCACACCTGTTCATAGCTTTTTTACTGCCTTGTGAATGCGGAAGTAACTCGTACCCAGGGAACGCGCGCAATACTCTGGGTACGAGGCTGAAGCGACACCTACCATAGCAGTACGTACTGCAGTAAACTGACGTTCTATCAGCAAACGGTTCGATTAAATAGCAGTCTCGTGTTTTGAATTTAACGGCTGTTTCTGTTGCAGTGTGCCATCATGGTCGCGATCTTAGTGAAGAGGATAATAAATTGTTCATGTAATCCAGTAATTGAGAGAGAGAGTGAGGGAGAAGGGGGGCACATATAATGAGTTATCTATGCAATGATTCAGATTTTATTATTACCAATGAATGACATAGCAGGTACAATATAAAATCAATACCTGAATTGCGTCATTGCTTACAGATCCGCATTTAAAATCCGAGTATAAAATTCATAATACATGATAAAATACAATCTAAAAGTCATATCAGGTATAAAGGTATAAAGTGATTTTAGGTAACCTATTTACAAAATGTTTCTGGTGATAGCAGCAGACACGTACATGTAACGTTACATGTATGAGCGTGTGTTACAGGTTAGCTCACACAAACTCTGCTAGGATTACAAGTACGAGAAGTCTTAACAATGTAATCTACTCACTACGTCCACAATGTAATCTAGGGCATATGGTGTAAATTAGCCCTTAAATGCAACAGTACTATAGAGAGCTAGATGTCAATAGCATAGAGCAGTCTTAAGGATCTTGGAATGAAGGACATGTTAAGTCGTATAAAAGCCCAAAGTTGTGCATCTGCTTGGATATAAATCTTTACTTCACATTTTGGCTCTAAATTCTTGTATTCTTGTATTTGCACATCATATCACTAGTTCCGTATTCTTGGACGCACATGTACCGTACTTACAAAATATTTACTTCATTTTTATTTCTGTACAAAATACACACATAACATAAATAAATAAATATTTCAATTCAGTATATCTTTGAATAAATATTTACGTATGCAGTCTTCGGTCGTAGCTAGCTTTGACAGATTCATAATCTAAAGCAGCTTTGCCATAATCACGACTAACGCTTTGTTGTACATCAACTTTACACCCATTACATGAAACTATTACTTGACTAAAATGTAGTTATGTACAGTTATACAACATAAGTGCATAACAATATATATTTACAGTCTCTAAAGGAATGTAGTTGGCTTTGACAGATTCACAATCTAAAGTTTCTTTGCTATGATCACGAATAACGCCATGTTTTACATTAACATTACATCCATTGCATGCAACTATTACTTGATAACCCGGTTGGGAAAAATGGAAATATGTACAACTTGATAACCACAGACGGTAATGTCGGAAAACAATTCAGCAACCTTAACTTTTTATGGTGATGATCATCATCTTAATTTTTTTACAGTTTATAGTTTGCTTATAATAACTATATACTAAACTGTATAAAAATTGAAGGTGATGGTCATCACCGTAACATATACAGTATACAAAAAACGAACAAAAATACATGCTGTTACTTAGACAGAAAGTTCTCTGTACAATGCTTCTGGTCTAACAGATCGGCACCTTTAGTCCTCTGCCAACATTCAAAGTTACAACAAGTATGATGTTTTAAAAAAACACAGGCGACGATTTTGTGTTTATCTATTCCGTTGTTGATAAATCATTCTTTTCATACACGTACACATATAATTTAGAAAGAATCCAGAATTTCTGCTACAGTACGAGGTTATACGGGCATTAAAATAAGTTGGATACAGATGGAACTTCTCAGTTAACATTGAAAATGGGGCAAGTTTACAAGCACTGGTTCACGGTGTTATTTGTGTAGCATATCTAGGCGAAAATGTGACCAAAGATCCACGCAGACCAACACTTGACGCCGATTGTAATATTTTTTATCATTTCGCGATCTAGGGAAAATTTTTAGCCGTGGCGTTTCTCGGTACTGTATTAAAATGTACTGTCGGTTTAAACCGACATAATCAGAGTTCTAGTCAGCTTTTTTTCCGTCCGTCAACTCAATTTTTGTTTCCCGTCAGATTGTGTCGAGCGTCAACTCAATTTTTGTTTCCCGTCAGATTGTGTCGAGATTATGTTTAATTATATTTACATGTAGTTGACCCACTGAACGTTACTTTCTGAATGTTGAGGAGCACTTTGCTGTTTGACATCTCTTTTAAAGAAAAATTACACATTTAACAGTTTTAGCGTTACAATTTATTGAGGAGGCGCGTCATACACTACTAGTTTTACTAGCATACTAGTATGTCCTGTCAAGATCGAACGGGCAAGCCTCACTTCTTGCAAAGTAACAGTTTTAACACGTTACAAAATCTAAACAAATACGGCGAACAGATAAAATAGTCAACACTTTAAAGCAGCACCCATTTGATACGGTACGCCGCGGTCCTTGTACTCACTACCTCGAGTGTAACGTTACTACTGTAACACGAACTTTACTGTTTGCCAATCATCTTGAAATATGCAACAAATACGTGGCAAGGGTACCGAAGTAACGGGTTCCTCACTGGCCGCCCAGTGCGGAACTCACTGGAAAAGTGGTGTCGACACTCGGGGCCCTGTGCGGAAGAAAGCTCCGCACTGGAATTCTAGTGCAGAAACGGCTTTGTTCCAGTGCTGAAACACTGTCAGGACTGGAATTCCAGAGCTGAATCTTGACTCGGCACTCGTTTTTCGGTGCTAACTTCCACTCAGCACTCGTTTGCCAGAGCTCGGAGGCCGTTCACCACTGGATAGCCAGCGCTCGGAGGCCGTTCACCACTGGATAGCCAGCGCTCGGAGGCCGTTCACCACTGGATAGCCAGTGCCGAAGTCCCTAAGTAACGGGTTCCTCACTGGATCGTTCCAGTGCTCGGTGACTCTTGGCGCTGGAAGCCGAGTTCTCAAACCATTTCGGCACTGGGCCTCTGGTGCTTATGTCGGCCGCGCGGCGTACAGTACAGTTCTCTTCTTCGCAAGCTCGGAAGAGAACTATGTTTCCCGTCTATTTCACAGACAAACACACACAATCGTCACAAATGTGACCGTACAGAGAAAGGTTGAGCCACGAATGACCCTTACGAGGGTTAGGGAGGAAGGGTCAGAGGGTAAAGGGGCGGAATAATTAGTATCAGGGTAGGGGTCACGTGATTGTCTGTTCAGCCGACGGGAAACGAGATTGTCGTAGGCCTGTAAAAATGTGAGGATCTGAGCCTTGCAGTATAATCCTGCCGATCACATTGTCGTCCCGATTGTAATTTGCTTCCTGGGCGGTACGATGTCGAAAATATAAGTGTTAGAGTTCAAAGGCGGCATCTCGGTACCCTTTCTAAAGACAAGGTTTGATTTGCCGATCCAGTGCTGAAGCCGCCGACACTGGACACCAAGTGTTGACGTAACTTCGGCACTGGAGATCTAGGACGGAAGCCGCCTCACCTCTGTATACCGAGTGCTGAGAAAGAAACCCGTTACTTCGGTACTTTTGCAAATAGCAAATACGTGTAGACGTAATAATGTGTTACGTCAGCGTCCAGAGTTTTTTCGGCCAACAACGCGTGATCGTACTGTCAACAAAACTTACATGTAGCCAGTGCCTTTTTTATGTCACGTCGGCCGCCTTTCAAGCTGTATTTACCGCCCCGTCCTGCCATGCCAGAACACCACCTTGGGTCGTCGTCTCCCGCGCATCGGGCGGGTGTTAATATCTTAACGATTTAATCGCCTCCGCCGGCAAATTTCCTCTGATTTTCCCGAGATCCGTGCAAACTTCCAAGCTCTTTCTATATCTCTACACGCCATTTTTTGGGGCGTCAAAGATGAGCAAAGATGACAGATTGGACCATTTTTGCCCGTGCGCGGAAAATTTCCATCAAAACGACATGTTACACGTTGAGTTTTTGTACGATCCCTCAACCCACAGGCTTTCGGTCACATTGTGTCCTCTACAACATCCATAGCTAACAGCTCGAACGTTGCTTCGCCTTAGTTCAGCAAAATCCTTTTGTTTTCGAGGCTCTTCTCAAAGCAAGTTGACAGCTTCGACAGTGTCGAACGGAATTATGGGGAGTTGGGCTGATACCACTAGAATTGTAGGGGTGATGACTGATACTATACTAGTATTCGGTGCAGTTTGTAAGTGCGCCCGCATTTCCGGGAAGCCTTCCACATTTTCAAGAGACATAGGATTGTACAACGGATTCATAAGCGTTTTCCATGGCCTTCCTTTCAACCCCGATTTTTGTGCCTCTCCCCTCCACGTACCAGCCCTCCCCCGGTAAATATCCGATACAATCCCTAGGGTCGGTCAGTGACCTAAAACGCAGCATGGTTGTAGAAAATCCTTGGTTCCTGGTGCCTTACGTGATCTTACGTGCTAAACCACAGATATACGTCCAAACATACACAATGCCGCATATTTTGCAAACTATATTCAACATGTATTCAATTTTAATATCTTGATAAACGACGCACTTCCCGACATAGGCACATCGTTCGTCCCCTAGACGCCAGGCAAAGAAGCGGGGTTTTGTCAGTTTAGATCATATTCTAACTTCATTCAAACTTATCATGGTACCAGTAACTCGGTGCCAGAAGCACATGTGTACGTCGACCTGTGACGTCTACCCAACTTCGGCCGACTGCAGGGAAGAGCCGCGGCCATGGATAGGGGGCTTTCTTTTGTACAATCCTTCTCCCATATTTCTGAAATGAAAAAATAGGTACGCATTCACAAAAAATGGCTGTAAACTCAAGGATCTTTGTCGCACAGTGCTATTAAACAACGCCGAAACATATCAAAATGTCCGCCCGTTTTTTCCTCTGGTCAAAAACGCCAGAAAAAAAATGAAATTAAGATCTCAGTTCAGTACATTTTTATACTAATTTCATAATATTTAACTTTGTAATATTTTAAAATCATTTTAAAACAACGAGAAAATATAATTTTAAAAAGCGCGCTATGACTTGGAATGGACTCTATAAGTTTCAGCAAGTGAATCCCGGAAAAATCTATCTGTAAGACATACAAGGACATACTAGTCAATAGGAACAAACATCATTGGATACCGGTGTTCATTATCTATCGAAGAGATCCTTTTCTTCGCCGCTGCAAATTTCAGACGCCCGGTCAAGCGGTGGTTGACTTTTAGAAAGCAGGACAATTTTTTTTAAACCAAACATAAGTTTACGTGCGCTCTGGATCGATACGCAAAAACCATACATAATGTACATAGAATAGCCTGTTGCTGTGTGTATATTCTGTAAGGGGAGGGATAGGCTGTCAAACCCAAGTTTCGCAGATACGGGCTTGTCTGGGTAGGTGTTTGAACAAACAGACCATAGTTTACATGTAGACTACCATGTGCTAGAGCCACTACAGTAGAACAATTGGTCACCGCATTGCAGAAAGAGTGGTACGGTCTTTTTAACAGTTTCTGCAGCTGTACATTGTGGTGAGGGTGATAAATGACCAGTTAATTTGTCATGTCAGACAGGTCGGTGTGTGAAGGTGATAAATGACCTGACCAGTTACTGTTCCAACATGCACACGTAAGACAGTCTGCAAGTTGATATCTACTACCGCGTTTTGTAGTTAGTCAGAAAAATGTTTATGACAGCCGTATATGAAAGTCTGTAATGCTGCAAAAACAGGCTTGGCTGGACACTGACCTCACTTGCGTGATGTACATCTTTGAAATTGTACATTGACATTGACATTGACAAAGACATTGGTAAAAACCTGTGTGCAAACCTTATCTATCATGCACATTGCAATTAGGGCAATGTAACAAGTTTGCCGTAATTTACTTCCTGTTGTAAATATTCATTGATGCCGATAGGAATAGGAACTTGAAATGACCGAGAAACGTAATCTCCAAGCAGGTAATAATACGGTAACGTTACAAGGTAATACCCATCGGCCAGAGGAGTGTCCATTAGCCACCGTATGATCTACTTGAAGATTACAAGAAACGTTTCAATGTTTATTGATCCGTATGTTAACTCTAATACAGGTAGATGTGGTCTAATGGTTACAAGGCACTTTCACACAGAGTTACCAATGGTCTAGGAGATTATAGTCAGAAGGCTGCACAGCTGCAGAACGAGCTTATAGAGGGCTCAAGTCGACCCGCAAAGGAAGATCAGGCGGTTCCACAAGTGTCATCTGTTAATGTTCTGTCCAAACTGCACGTGTGACGGTGCGTAGAGAAGTGTCTTGATTTTGTGACATTTGTTGTTTCCGATTCCGTATGCAGAAAGGTATGTCCAGATATTTGCTAGGGGTGTAGGAAAGCTAAGTGCTCGAAGTAAAACTAACTATTACTAGGATTCTTCTGCTTGTCAAATAGCGGTGTCTGTCTTGGCAGAAAACATAATTGATAGTTGTGTATAAAGTTACAGTACCGAAATATAAGTAGGTCAGCCAGCTGGGCTTGCCATAGGGTCACAACCAGGTTAACCTTCCTCTGCCGAGTCAGCAGATCAGGGCAGATGAGGTTGAACCTTTGTAACGGCATGGAGATAATCTTTGTTGAAGATTTCTGAGTTCAACTCAAGCCGGGCATTTATAGAACTGACCATCAGTCGAGGCACAACTATTATGTTATTTTAATATCACATGTTACGTTACGACGATCAAGAACGGCTAACGGACCATTTCCACTCATAAACCCTCTTATAATTTCATATGTACTTACGGGGGGTTTCGGCCGGAATTCCACGAGATTGGCGCCGGCTGGCCAGTGGGGAACGATCCCGTCGGCATTATGGAGAGCCGGGCGTCATTGCTAGTGACCTACATTTTCTTATACCGTGCGTGACTTGACCTCGTCTTTAACTGAAACTTGAAGTTAATCGACGATAGTCAGAATATACATATACATTGATGTTTAACTTTATTTCCACCCGAGACACTTTTGGGATTTTGAAAAGTTTTTAAAAAGTGCGTACTTTATTCGGGAATTTATTTTGCTATCTGTCCTCTGCCGATATACGGTATGTAAACCTGCAGTTTCACACTCAGTTGGAACAATTTCGATAGAGAAAGTTACGTTTTCCAACGTGAATTTTGTGACCAGTATCCTGTCTTCATCTGGTCTTGACACTTTGATGGATGGTTCTTAGCTATGGGCAGGGAGGGCTCGGGTAGTTAATGATTAAAACAGCAGTTCGCACTCCTTCGCTGTTTATCAATTCAGTCTCTGTCCCTGATCACTGTATAATTACCATGTGGCTATCGGTTGACTATCCCCATCGTTACACTCGAACGTTGTTTGCTTTTCAGCAAAATCCTTTTGTTTTCGAGGCTCTTCTCAGAGCAAGTTGACAGCTTCGACAGTGGAAAGGAACTATTTGGGGAGTTGGGCTGATACCACTAAAATTGTAGGGGTGATGACTGTGTAACAAACGGTCTTTCTGCGTGGGTAGGATTTGGGCTAAAGTTACGATTACAGTTACGATTACAGTTACGATTACGGTTACAATCCTTAGACTCTCACTCTAAGGCACAAGTTACTAGACTCTCACTCTAAGTAACACCAAAGCCAGGTCGATTTATATTTGATGAGACTTTATTGACTAACTGCGGTATAAAATACAAAGCAATGGAACATATAATGGGACGACGGATACAGAGTTAACCAAGTACTAAAGTGAGCAAAGGCAACGAAAATACCTGTACAGCAGATGGGAGCTTGGAAAACTACTTAACTAAACTACTTAACCTAACCGGTGCGGGAACAGACGTCGGGGAACAGAGAGCAGCAGAGCGCAGAGAGCCCTATTTCGGGCGCGTCCCGCTATTAAATAGTACACGCGGAAGGCGGGGCTACATTTGCATGGCGGAGGCGTGGTCAGGCTTGGGCCAATGACGCGTCTGGGTCACGTGCTATAACCACGTGGTCCCAGACCGTCTGAACGCAGTGATTGGCCTGTTACACCATCCCCCGCCACACGTAATGATGCTCCCGCATCATTAACTAACTAACTAGCTAACTAGCTAACTAACTAACTAACTAACTAACTAACTAACTAACTAACTAACTAACTAACTAACTAACTTGACTTCGGAATTTCGAAATTGTACAGTGGGTGACTTCACTTACAAACTAAATAGCTAACTAATTAAGGTAGTGTTTAATGGTGCCTGAGGACTTTGGGGACATCTTAAAAATACTAGTTAGAATTACTTTTGGTCATTGAATTTTTTCATATAAGTACCTTATTGCAAGACAATAATTTATGCAAATTTTTATGACGTCACGATGACGTAATCTTGAGTTATGAGCCACGCCCTCTTTTTAGAAAAATCAATTTTCCTGGCCAGTGCTTTGGTTTTCATTGACCATATTTTGTAGAGAGGCGCACTATAGTAATAGCAAAAAACGTACGTCAGGATTTTTTTCTATCTTTAAATGTTGATTTTTAATGAATTTTTTTCGTAAATTTTAACAGTGCCATACGCCAGCGGCCCTCCCCAGCACATAAAGCGGCGCAGCGTGTCGGCCTGACGTACGTTTTTAGTTTAGAAGCTTATGTTTAAAAGAAAACAATTTTTTGTCCCTTTTCATTAGCAGTTTTGCCACAGTTTTGATCTAAAAATGCTGTATATGCTGTATGGGTTACATAAATGTCCATTTTGGAGCCAAAAAGAGCCGAAATCGCCAGGTTCTGGTCTGCATTCCAAAGGCCCCGATGACTTCCGGCAAAATGCGGGTCATTGACCCTTCAGCACGCTGTATTTACCATTCTGAGCCGCGATTTAGAAAAACAGGCCGGGGATACGAACAGTAAAAAGAACAGCCCAAGCATCCCCATTCTTTAAGCGTGGGGGAGTCACGTGACCAAACCAGAATGGCGGACGACGACGTGGATGCCGCGAAGGACGCTGTGCGGTTTGCGGCAACATTTGGGCCGCTAGACAATCTTTTAAACGGCTATACCCTACGTAGTTTTGCAAGTGGACTTTCATGGACTATTCTGAGACCTTTCTGGAGAAAAACCGTCCGCGTTTTCTGGAGTTACGGATTTGTTTTTGATGCCTACCCCCGAAGTTCTTTGTTATGTTACGGAAGCAGCAACATACTCGGAAAAAAGACTGAAAAGTTACCGGAGTAGATAGCCCTGGAGAAAAGCCTGCCCGTACGTGGTATGAGATTACTAGCGAATATAATTTTGTTGATTATGTGAATTTCTGTTGAATGTTGTCCTAGTAGACGTGCGCTTACAGTATATGATTTTTTTACGTTACGGAGTTTTATCTGCAAATATGGACGATCCGTTATAAGCTGCCACCGCTGTAAACCGTAAAGATATGTTCGTCGTTACAGTAAGATAATTTGTGTATGCATTCCGCTCTAAGATAGCTTGAAGTTTGTTTGTATTGTATTTCTTTGAATAAAAAAAGAACGTTGCAGATTGGAAATCAGTTCTTGTGTCATGTTTGTTCAAGTACTAGTATCTTCTTCCTACAACTGCATATAACAGTTACTACCGGTAGTATATTTGCAAACATTTTGCAGTCGAAACAAACTCAAACGTTCCTTTTGGCAGTCAAATGTTTTTGGCGTAATCCATGCCTTTTTCTTGGTGATTTCTGTGGTATATTTCCAGTTGAATATGTGTTCCGACTTGATTAGCCGGCATGGCAGGATTTCGTAAATTCTTTGCAGTTACTTGGTTACTTAGCGGTCTACAAATAACATGATGTACTGTATTTACAAACGCTCTAAGTATCAGGAAAATTGTCTTTTCCTTTCCCAATGGAAAAGGGAAGCTCACACACACTGTGACAGTTCACATTCCTTGCTTCAAGTGGCCCAGCGGACTCGTGCTTTCGCTTCAGAGGGGCCGGGGGGTGTGCACATTATTTGGAAGAGCACTCCATATTTGGAAGAGCACTCCATATATGGGAGCCCGGATGGTAGATGGCGCGTAAAAATTGCGAACTTTGTCGTTCAATTTCGCGGTCAAAATGTGGCCCTGGCAAAAATATGTTATAGATTATAAAAATAGACCAAAAAGTCTACCATGTCAGATAGAGTTTTTTTTCTATACTAGTATTTCCAAAAAGTCCTCAGGCACCCTTCAATATGACCTTAACTCAGCAATCCGAAACTGAACAGGAGTTAGAGAAGCAAACTAACTGACGTGGTTTAAGGGAAACCTCGCGAGTTCAGTGAACCAAACTTTAAAACAGGTATCCGGAAAAAAAATCATAAGAGCAATAAACCTACATGTAATACAATACTAAATAACCGTAGCCTAACACATCTCTGCAAGGCCAACCCTATTATTGTCGTTCGTTAAAGAACGCAGCATAACGTATTGCAATCATCAATAAACATAACAATACAGCATAAATAAACAATACACATATTCGAGAAGGGGCTGCACGAGCTAGCTCCATGGAGGAGCTCTGCAGAGCTCCTCCATGGAGGTTGCTCGTTCAGCCCTCAGCTCTGCAGAGCTCCTCCATGGAGGTTGCTCGTACAGCCCTCCGCGATACCCCCGCAGAGCTCTGCGCCAAAACAAGCCAATTCGTTGGTTGGCGTCACGGGTTCAGTTTTCTATAGAGCTCTGTAGATATCAAGTTAATTCAATGTGAGTAGAAGGCGATATACAGCCAGTACTGTGTCACAAATAAAGACTTCGTCACGCAACTCTGCGCAACACGGAGAGCTCTGCGCCCTAACAAGTCATTTCGTTGGTTGGCGTCACGGGTTCAGTTTTCTATAGAGCTCTGTGAGTAGTAGGCGATATACAGCCAGTACTGTGTCACAAATAAAGACTTCGTCACGCAACTCTGCGCAACACGGAGAGCTCTGCGCCCTAACAAGTCAATTCTTTGGCTGGCGTCACGGGTTCAGTTTTCTATAGAGCTCTGTGAGTAGTAGGCGATATACAGCCAGTACTGTGTCACAAATAAAGACTTCGTCACGCAACTCTGCGCAACACGGAGAGCTCTGCGCCCTAACAAGTCAATTCTTTGGTTAACGTCACGGGTTCAGTTTTCTATAGAGCTCTGTAGATATCAAGTTAATTCAATGTGAGTAGTAGGCGATACAGCCAGTACTGTGTTTTTTTCTCGTAAACATCAAACCGGGCTATAGAACTCAGCTATTTAAGTTGATGAATTCCAAAAACCTCTGAGTAGTTGGTTTTGGTTTAAGGTCTGTTTTCTACAACCAAACATTTTCTTTCCACACCTCTCTGGCAAGATTTACAACCGCAAATCAGGCCCATTTTAATATATAAGTTTAGGGCAATACAGAAAGTACGTTGTTACAGTCATTTCTTTACATAGTAAGTTGACCTATAACTCTTTAGAAAACAAGAACACTATTCGGAGAGACAACATCTTTTCTCCATACAAAACAAACATGCTTTTTCCACAGAATTTTGTAGTGCGATCGGTCAAGCAGTGTGCCACCCATTGTCCTGTATTTTACAACCAACATCCGTCCTAATCGAGACGGCCACCCGCGCACGAAACAAGTCATGCACAGTTGTGAACTAGGTGTGAACGTGCCATAATCCAAAAGACAAAAGAGTGCAAAAACTTCAATGAGCGATTCATCATGACCAAGATTTCAAAAGAGGAAAGTGTCATCCTGATCTCATGTTGTGTCGTCTAGACGCCCAGACAGTTCTGCATATCAGCCTGTATATAGAGGGCCAAATGACTAGTGGTTAGGCGAATTTACCTGTTTTGAGCGCCGCGGTGCGCAAAGAGGTGAAAGCAAAACTGAACCATGACGCCAACCAACGAATTGACTTGTTAGGGCGCAGAGCTCTCCGTGTTGCGCAGAGTTGCGTGACGGAGTCTTTATTTGTGACACAGTACTGGCTGTATATCGCCTACTACTCACATTGAATTGACTTGATATCTACAGAGCCCGTGACGCCAACCAACGAATTGACTTGTTAGGGCGCAGAGCTCTCCGTGTTGCGCAGAGTTGCGTGACGAAGTCTTTATTTGTGACACAGTACTGGCTGTATATCGCCTACTACTCACAGAGCTCTATAGAAAACTGAACCCGTGACGCCAACCAACGAATTGACTTGTTAGGGCGCAGAGCTCTCCGTGTTGCGCAGAGTTGCGCGACGAAGTCTTTATTTGTGACACAGTACTGGCTGTATCGCCTACTACTCACATTGAATTGACTTGATATCTCAGAGCTCTATAGAAAACTGAACCCGTGACGCCAACCAACGAATTGGCTTGTTAGGGCGCAGAGCTCTGCGGGGGTATCGCGGAGGGCTGTACGAGCAACCTCCATGGAGGAGCTCTGCAGACCTGAGGGCTGAACGAGCAACCTCCATGGAGGAGCTCTGCAGAGCTCCTTCATGGAGGTTGCTCGTGCAGCCCCTATTGAACACACTACGGACTTGGTGCGCCAATGTGTCAACATCTGTACATTTACCACCGAGAGCCGTTACTTCCTTTTTTACTCCGTGAAGGAGGTCAGGACCTCCGGACGGAGTGTTGTAATCGGCTGATTTTTCATGTTCGCAGTCAAAACACTGGGTTCTCTTCGTGTAATCGGCACGCAATTTTATACGCCGTCTGCGGGCATGCCCGTGTTGATGCACGAATGTGTATTTTTGCCGTTGCTGCTTTCGCGGTCAATGTAATATCGCAGACGCACCCCTACAATTACGAGGCGAATTGGAACGGTCCAGAAAAACGCGTTGTTTGGAATAGCGGGGGGGGAGGTAAAAGTTCATGCAGATACGGGGTGGTTTTTATAAGTGGTTCCAGATGTTTTTGCCCATGGTTAAGAGATGCCAAGTTTTTTGGAAGATGTTCGCAGCCAAAACGCATTCTGCCGTACGTCGCATATCTGTGTAATTTCGCATGTGGTGTTGCATTATGTCCGGGATGATGCACGTCTTTTTATTTTTACCGTAG
>NW_017802736.1:189292-190803 GCF_001625305.1 Branchiostoma belcheri
TGCAGAGCTACCTCCATGGAGGTTGCTCGTGCAGCCCCTATTGGTTTTGCGGGGGTTCCATGACTGCAGGACGGGGAGGGGACTAGGAGCGCCCAACGTTCGGAAGGGACAACGGGACCCAACGAGGAGAAGAACGCGGCAACCCCACTACCTAACTCCCTGGGAAGTTGGCCTTAAAACGAGCTACGAGTCTGCCTAGCTCATTCAGAGGATACCTGATATCATCAAAAAGGGGGGAAAATTCCCGAATCTTACACAAAAAAATATACATTAAAATAAAATGAGAAGGTGAAACTTTTCCGATCGTAGTACATTTGTACGGAGGTCCGTCGATGGAATTGGTGAGTTATGGGGGCCCCAAGTGAAAGAGACTGGCAGCATGATGCTGCGGTAACGCCCAGGAGACGGGAAACTTACCCTATGCTCAAGTTGTTGAAAGAGTAGTGGCCCCGACGGGAAGAGTGCTAGTCGCCCGCACTCCCCCGTGGTAAGCGAACTAGATGAGACCCCTAGGCTCACATAGAACCGACCGGTGGGGTGGCAGAGGTTTCCCGTTCCAAATTTGGACGTGACAAAAAAGGAAAAACAAGGGGGTAATTCACTTCACCGAAACACATACTTGGTACCTCAAACGAAAGGAAAAAATTTGCTTCTCCAACAACATTACAATATAACAATAACATAAATATTAAATAGATGTAATCTCTGGTTTTGGGGGGCGGTTGAAAGCCCTAACTATAGATGATAGCAGGTGTGTCACTGGGCTCCAGCTTTTGGGCGAAGAGTCGTCAGCTAAAGACCTCAAGGGAGGTTCTTATTGACTCCGGCGCCGACGTTTCTCTAATCACGGAAGACATACTTAAGAAACTTGTCAGTCCTGCCCCCCCCCCGCCAACTCTCAACCCTTACGTGGGCCCTGCGTTGTCCACCGTTGCAGGGGGCGCCTTGGACATTTTGGGCTGCATCTGTCTTCCACTCACCTGGCATAACCACGTGTTCCCAGCCAGTTTTGTCGTCTGCCGGAACACGACCACGCCCATTTTAGTAGGGACAGATTTTCTTCTGGCTCACGGGGCCGAACTCTCGCTGCGCAATCGTGAGATGACACTCTGGGGGCCACAGGGCGTAGTCTCCATTCCGGTCTCCCGTAGGGCAGCAGGCGCTGTCCGTCGCGTGGTTACCCGTAATTCGTACCTCGTGCCCCCGCGCTCCGTTCATCTGGTCCCCGGCAAAATTGTAGGTAAACGCGCCGAGTCAACACGTGGTTCTGGTTATGTTAATCCGGCCCTCGCGTCCTTAGGTAAGTATGGCCTGACAGGAGAGTTGATCTCCCACACTCCCGCGAGAAGCACCACCAGATTATTTGTTGTTAACGAAACTCTCGAACCCGTCTTAATCCGCCCTGGTGCCGTGATCGCGCTTTTTCACCCTTTTGACAGCCCGACATCTCGCGGAGTCTCTGTCAGCCCGACCACTCCTGTCCCCCTGGCCCCCGCCATAACCCCCAACCC
>NW_017802736.1:190823-229359 GCF_001625305.1 Branchiostoma belcheri
CAAGTCCGGATCCAAGTCCAGTGAACCGGTATGCATCACTAGTAGGGACTGATTTTCTTCTGGCTCACGGGGCCGAACTGTCGTTGCGCAATCGTGAGATGACACTCTGGGGGCCCCAAGGCGTAGTCTCCATTCCGGTCTCCCGTAGGGCAGCAGGCGCTGTCCGTCGCGTGGTTACTCGAAATTCGTACCTCGTGCCCCCGCGCTCCGTTCATCTGGTCCCCGGCAAAATTGTAGGGAAACGCGCCGAGCCAACACGTGGTTCTGGTTATGTTAATCCGGCCCTCGCGTCCCTAGGTAAGTATGGTCTGACTGGGGAGTTGATCTCCCACACTCCCACGAGAAGCACCACCAGATTATTTGTTGTTAACGAAACTCTCGAACCCGTCTTAATCCGCCCTGGTGCCGTGATCGCGCTTTTTCACCCTTTTGACAGCCCGACATCCCGCGGAGTCTCTGTCTGCCCTACCACCCCTGTCCCCCTGGCCCCCGCCATAACCCCCAACCCTCCCTCCCCCTCTGCTTCCCCCTCCCCCCTCCAACCCCCCAAGTCTCCACCCACTCCCCTACTATCCGTGCCGAAATGGACAGCTTGTTTGATCTGTCCGACATTGAAAACCCTGCCCACAAAGAGCGGCTCCTCGACTTGCTGGTCGAATATGAAGACATAGTCTCTCGTTCCTCGCATGACATATCCACTACCCCTGTGATTACTCACTCTATCGAGACGGGGGACGCCGTCCCGATTCGCCTTCCCCCGTGCCGCACCTCTCCCCAGGCTAAGGAGCTGAATCGTCAGGAGCTAGATAAACTGACGTCACTGGGGTTTATTGAGCCTTCAAATTCTCCTTGGGGGGCCCCATCGTACTGGTTAAGAAGAAGAATGGAGACACCTGGATGTGTGTCGACTATAGGGCCCTTAACTCGGTGACGAAGAAATGCTCCTGGCCTCTCCCCCGTATTGACGATACCCTTGATGCCCTTTCCGGCTCAAAATTGTTCTCCACCCTAGATATGAGGTCGGGATACCACCAAATCCCGGTCCGACCCGCGTCTGTTGAAAAACCGCGTTCACCAGTCCTTTCGGGACGTATCAGTATACGGCCTTACCGTTCGGTCTTTGCAACGCGCCGTCGTCCTTTGCCCGACTGATGGAATCTGTATTGCGCGGCTTGCAACCACAGTGTTGTTTAGCATATCTTGACGACAATATCGTACATTCTGACGATGACGTCACGGCCCATCTTAACAATCTGCGGGCCGTCTTCCAGCGGTACCGTGAGGCGCGTCTGAAACTAAACCCCGAGAAATGTTTCCTCCAACGCCGGGTCGAGTTCCTGGGCCATGTTATCTCCGGTAACGGAGTCAGTACAGACTCCTCGAAGACAGACGCCATCGATACCTGGCCCACCCCGCGTTCGGTTCGCGACATTCAGCGTTTCTTAGGCCTCGCGAACTACTATCGTCGGTTTGTCCGCGGGTTTGCCCAACTCGCCCGGCCGTTGACGGTTCTGACTCGGAAAGGCGCCCGTTTTGTTTGGTCCTCTGACTGCCAGACGGCATTCGACGCCCTTAAGAAGGCCCTGGTCACCTCTCCGGTCCTGGCCTATCCGAACTTCGATCTACCTTTTGTTGTAGATACCGATGCTTCGGACACGGGAATCGGGGGCGTCCTGAGTCAGATCCAAGACGGTAAAGAACGGGCAATATTGTATTACAGCAGGGCCCTCACGCCAGCGGAACAGCGGTACTGCACGCACCGCCGGGAGATGCTGGCCGTGGTAGAGTTCGTTACCAAACATGATTGTTACCTGCACGGGCCCCACCCCTTTCTCCTTCGCACGGACAATATAGCCGTGCGATACTTATTGCGCAACAAGAATCCCACCGGACAGTCTGCCCGGTGGATTATTCGTCTGAGTCCGTACGACTTTAACGTCGAGCACAGGGCCGGCACGAGTCACGGCAATGCCGATGCTCTCAGCCGTCACCCCTGCACTCAATGTGGCGCGGACGACAATGCCCTGGATATGACCGACACCCCGTTGGGCGTAAACCGCCCACAGATCAACAATGTCAGGTCAGACACTGGTCCCCACCCAATTCCATTGTGCCCCCCGCTAGACTTGGCGGCTAAGCAGCGCGACGACCCGATCCTGAGACAACTTGTGACTGACAGGGCCCAGAACGTCAAACCCGTGGCCGCCGGCTGGCAGGCCCTAACACGGGACCAACGCGCGCTGTAAGGCGACTGGGATAATTTAGTCTTTCGCGACGGCGTCCTATACCGCCAGATTATTCGTCCCCACAACCCAGACCCTCGTTTGCAACTGTTAGTCCCCCGGGCCCTTGTCCCCACTGTTCTTAGAATGGCCCACTCTGATCCCCTTGGCGGCCATTTGGGGATAGACAAAACGGTAGACAAGGTCAAGTTTTCCTTTTACTGGCCGGGACTGACAAATGATGTTAAGGCCTTCGTGGCGGGTTGCCTGATGTGCCAACGGACGAAGGGGGGACAACGTCACCCCCGAGCTCCCCTATGCCCTAGTGTAACAGGCTACCCAAATGAGAGGGTAGCCATGGATATCGTCGGCCCTCTGACCAAGACCGTGGGTGGTCACAAGTACATTCTTGTGGCCACAGATTATTTCACGAAGTATGTAGATATTTTCCCTCTAGAAAATGAAACAGCAGAGTCGGTAGCTGAAAAGTTCTATGACGGGTGGGTGTGCCGACATGGCCCCCCAGCCTCCCTACATACCGATCAAGGAAATAACTTCGATTCGAATCTCATCAAACACCTCTGTACATACCTAAAGATCACCAAAACCCGAACAACACCCTATCACCCCCAATCTGATGGCCTAGTAGAGAGGTTTAATCGTACAATGGGCAACATTCTCAGGGCGTACGTCGCTGCCCACCAGCGGGACTGGGACATACACCTTCCCGCCGTACGGTTCGCCTATAACACGAGCTGTCATGCCACCACTGGATTTTCCCCATTTTTCCTTATGCACGGGCGCGAAGCCCGGCTGCCGTTACATCTCTTAACAGGTGTCCCCATGTCCGACACCTCAATCCCCCAGTTTGTCTCCAAGCTTAATGACTCCTTCCCCGCCATCTTCCTTCAGGTGCAGCAACACACTTCGCAAAAACAATGCCGTCAAAAAGAACTCTATGACAAGAAGATATATGGTGAGCCGTACGCCGCGGGTGACCTTGTTTTGATCTTAAACAAGGCAGTAGGCCAAGGTCTCGCCCGGAAACTGGCCAGGAAATACAATGGCCCGTATCGAGTCCTGGGACGGGTAGGAGACCAAGCCTACAAAGTGCAAAACACCCGCGGCCGGCGAGAAGTTAAGGTAATTCATTTTGAAAACCTAAAACAGTTCCTTCCCCAGCAGCTGGACCCGGACTATGATCCGGTACGAGGAGATCAACCGGCGCCCCAAAGGCGCCGCAATAACCAAACCCTTCCCCACAGCGACAGCGACACTCCCGTACCAGCCGACGCGACCTCCGTCCACGCCGGGCCCAGACCTGTAACCCCGCAAGGACCCCAGTCCGCGGAAAACTCTTTTTCTTCCCTTGCAGATCCGTCCGATTCCGACGTCCGTACGACAACAGTCCAGCCCCCGGCAGCTCCAGTAACGCCACCTGTATCTGCCCCGCGGACGTCGGGGGCCAGGATTCCAGTAACGCCACCTGTACCTGCCCCGCGGACGTCAGGGGCCAGGATTCCGATAACGCCACCTGTACCTGCCCCGCGGACGTCAGGGGCCAGGATTCCAGTAACGCCACCTGTCTCTAAATTAATCACAAACAATGCGGAGAAAAGCCTGGTGACCTTAAGGCGATGCTAGCTGTGTATTATTTGACCTGGGACCTTTATGATCAATCCAAACTGTCAGTTGTCTGGCCTTCACATAAATCAAACCTGTATCCCCCCTCAACCTCTCCCACTGCTGTTCCTCCCTCAGTGCACCCTCCCCACCTGATTCCACAGACTCGCCCACATCAGCCAGGCTGCCGTCATACAGGAGGACACCAAAATGCCGCCAGTAAGCCTTGCCCTTCATGGTTCTCACAAAATCTCGGACTCCTTCAGCACTGAACCCGTTATTGTCCAGCCTGACTGTCTCCACAGCTGTGCTAACCTTCAGCCATGCAGCTACATGTATGGCGGGGAGAGACTCGTCACGGATGGAGTTGAAAGCAATATCTACACGTGTCAGGATGGGAAGGTTGATAAAGGTGTTTATCAGTTCTCCAACATCAGACATCTTGTTTTCACTAAGGTGCACCTTCTTCAGCTTCTGACATGAAACAAGACCTCCAGCAAGACCAGGCACTGCCTCGTCACTAATGACGTTGCCTATGAGATCTATCTCCTCCAAGTTGGGGAGGGGAGGTAAGAAGTCTCCCCTGTTATGCAACCTGTTATAATTAAAGTTCACCTTCTTCAGGTTCTGACATGAACCAAGACCTTCCACAAGACCAGGCACTGCCTCATCACTAATGGCATTGTTACTGAGATCTATCGCTTCTAACAGAGTCAGGTGTTGAAACATCTGAGTTGAGAGTTTTATCATGTTTTCCAACGAACAGTCCTTTAGTTTCAGCTTCTTCAACAGATGCCGAACACCATACAGCTGGTTGATGTGTTCAGCCTCCTCCTCCCCCTGACAGCTGACACAAAGTGCTAACTCCTGCAGGTTGGGCAGCTGAGGGAGGAACTGCAGTAGAAGGTGGACATCACTAGTGCATAGGTATCTATTTTTCATGAGATCAAGTTTTGTTACCTCGCTAGTATCCCTCAAGTTACAGAGGAGAGATACAAGATCACCAGATATTTCATTCATTCCAATTGTCAACTGCAGCTGTTTGTGTCTCCCTTGTAGAAGTAACAACAATGCTCCCTTATTGGAGATTTCATTGTGGGTGAGATTAACAGTCGTCAAACTCTCAGATGAAAATAGGCCTTTGGCTAGACCAGACAATGCCTCGTCACGTATGTTATTGTAACTGAGATTTATCTCCTCCAAGTTGGGGAGGAAAGGTAAGAAGTCTCCCCAGGTTGACAAACTGTTATAATCAAGTTTCACCTTCTTCAGGTACTGACATGAACCAAGACCTTCAACCAGACCAGACAGTGCTTCATCACTAATGTTATTGTGACTGAGATCTATCTCCTCCAAGTTGGGGAGGGGAGGTAAGTTTACAACTTTTAAGTAAGTAAGTTTCAAAACATTCAACTCTTTACATAAAGCAAGACACCTTCTTGCAAATGATTTTGCATTTGTTTCAATGTCATCCTGCAATGCAGACTTCTTGCCACGAAATGTTAATGCACTGAGAGATGGAGAAAATAGAAAACATCGAGCAATGTTGGAAAAACCTTCTACATTGACCAGTTCCTTTTGGACGGTAAGAGTTGTCAGTGAGGGGCAGTGCAAAAGATACTTCTCAATGTGATTAACGACTAACGCTTTGTCAGTTTGTTTGAAGTACAGGCTCTTAGCGTACGGTGACTTAGTCTTGCATAAGGGCAGATAACTTAAACAGCGGATTTGTTGGTCATGGCTAACATCTTTGACGGCTTTAGATTTGCTGAATGGATACATTTTGAGTAGGTTTTTACCTGCCAACTTGTTTGGCAACTTTATCTCTGTGGCTACCGAAGTTTCTGACATGTACATCGTCAGGCTATGGAGGCCGTGAAAGGAAACTTCTGGGAGAGAGAGCAAATCAAGAGTTTTCTCTGGGAGTTGTTTTGATTCTACAGCCGTGCTAACAACATGCAGGAGGTGATCGAATGTTGCTATATCTGATTGAATGAGCAAATTCACAAACTGAAGCAGGTAGTTTCTGTGATTATCTGATTTACCAAGCAGGTAGGCAACACAGTAACAACTGAGAGGAAGAGCAGCTGATTTCTTCACAAAATCTCTCAGCTGTTTCTCTCCCTCTGTATTTGTTGTAACCGAGTGTACTACCCACTCTGCAATGAGGAATTGCCGTATGCTGTCATGTACAAACTGGAAAGAGCCAGTGTCGTCATGATCATTAGTTATGGGTTGTAGCAGCCCTGAGCTAGACTGGTGGACATCCTCTCATTCTAGCTGACTTTGATGCACAAAGCAATGCTGGTTGTTTGATTCATTCTCAAAGGCTGTTTTCCCCAACACAAGGCAAATACTTTCATTGGCAGACTTGAACTCCTCGTCAGTCATATCATTTTGGTAGGAGAACTTTCGTGCCGATACTTTGGTAACAAATTTAAGAAATCCTGATAATGTGTTAGGAAAGGTTTGGTACTGTTTCCAGTATTCACACAAGTAAGAGTGGAAAAACCTGTCCCTGATGAGGTGCTTAACCAGCAAGTTACTTGGCCAGCTCTCCTGGATAGACCTTGCCGTGTCTTCATTGGTCTTGAAGAAGTTTTGGAGACAGTCATTCCAGGCCAAGGCGTCTTCTCCGGTCGGGTATAAGGTTGTGGTGAAGGTACACTCTGGTGTGTTGACTTGTGTTTCTGCAACCAAGATAGCAATTAAAATCTGTTCTGATGCTCTAAATTTATATGCCCTGCTTAAAGTGAAATGATAGAAGAACATCTTTCCATGATTTTCAAAATGTGCAACTTGTGCTAATACATGATAAGAAAATGTGCACCTTCAGAGCGAAAAATATACATATCAAAGAACTGATAAATTTGAAATGAGTGGCTGTCACGTGTGTCACGTGTAGTGCTTTAAAATAAATGCTATGCATGTATTCATCTATACAAGCATACATGCATTAGTTTATTAATAATCATTTCACCATATAATGGAGTATATAGACACACTTCGGGGTGGAAACGATAGAGTGGCTCACCTTTTCTGTCTGTGACACGTGTTTGGGGTGACGACAGACGTGCTTGATGTTGCTGCAACTTGTGCTTGATGGGGAGACATAATGGAACTGGGCATGTCTGCTCTTGGCACTGTTTGGCATGGTAAACACATAGAGCAACCAACTGTTTAGAAATAGAGCAGCAAACGGTGGTCTTCATCGTACAACTCTTAATGTGCTGCACCTCACGTTTCATATTCCGACAGCTGGGAAGGGGACAGTTTGCGTCTCGGCACTGACGGGCGTGGACCAGTGCCTGGATGCAAAGCTGTATTTTCCGGTGTCTGGCCTCCTGTGGACTCAGGCTGGGCTGTAACGTGTCCACATCCTTCAGCTGCAGGCCCCACCGCATTTCGTGTGAGTGCCCTTTCTTCTTCTTGTAGCACACCACACACAAGTTGTATTGCTGCGAAGGGCAAGAGGAAAAAAAGGACAGATGTCAGCTGCTAGACGGTACTCAATAATGTTTGGGAAACTAACATAGAATCAAGGGGTATTTAAATTCTAGGTCTACTATGGCCCAAGGTCCAATATTAGCAACCAATAAACCATCTCGTTATCATCAACCTCCAATAATAAGTTCCTATAAGCAGAAGTATTCACCTCACAAGTTGTACAAATGTAAGAATATTCTGCCTGCATCGTCTGCTTGCAGAAAGAACACAACAGTGTCACTGCAGACGACTCAGGCGGTTCCTGTAAGATTATAATGAGAGTATGAAAGAACGTATTACTTGTTGCAGATGTACATAACTTCATCATGTTGCTAGAAATTCATGACACAAAAGGTCTATTCCATACAAGCCCAAGCACTATGCAAAGTGTCCATGTTGGATACGAAAAGGCTGGTTGCTAATGTGTCAGCGAAGTTTATGACATACCTCATATTCTGGTACTTCCTTGGTATTTCTTGCCAGGAGCACTAAGAATGAAAAAGAATGCTCACAGTCATTTGACTGCATATCATTTGTCTTCTAATATTCTTATGCATTCTAATTCATGTCAGATTTATATCTGTTGTACACGGTTGAGAAATACTCAAGTCCAAAACCTTTTCTTCCTTTGAATCACAAAAGTCTGGGTTACCTGGGTGAGTAATTCCTTCCCCATGGTCTGGATGATATTCATTGTTATGATCAACTTCTTCGGGGTGCTCTTTTGCTGAACCTTCATCCACCAATGAGTGAGTAGTGTCTCCAACTGTTGAGTTTGAGGGGTGAATGACTAATATTTCAATTGGAAGGTACAACCGTAAATCTGGGTCACTAGACATTGTCTCCTATTTACATGAAGTACTAAGAAACAACTTATGATAAACAGTACATGGGAAATCTCTTACCTGCTGCACCCTGATGCTCCTCTTCCTCGTCAGAGCTGCCAATTGAGTCAGAACTGCTGCTGTTAGGACGTTTCCTCTTTAACAGCAATCTGCCGTCTACAAGACAATGGAAGTAAGTGATTTCGACACTTATAGCACAATTCTTTAGTCTGGGTGCCACCCTATTTATATACCGGGGATACCATACTTGCACTTACTAATTTTACTTTTGTCTAAAAACATACAATCCAGCCAGCCTTTCCCATGCCAATGGAAAGAAAAAACGTACAGATGGTTTTGTATAGAATACCGTACATTGACTGAATCTTTCAATCCACTAGTCTATATACTACTACCATATTATGTATCATGTGATATATCATATATCGTTACCATCATTCCTTTCAGCCTTCATGTTGTCTGATTCCTCATCAGAACTGCTGGAACTAGAAGAACTGGAACTGTCAGAACTGTCCTGTTTGGGCGAGGTCTTCTCTGTGAAGGAAAGAAATAGATTTCTGCAGTGTTACTATTCTTTGAAATGAATTTTTCCATCAATTGTAATTTGACTGAAAGTTTTGTAAAAATTTGGAAAATGTTGGACTTCCTATGTTATAGCGTACTGAAAGAAGTACTACTGAATTGTTGTGTATACCCACCGGCAGGGTTGGCAGTATCCAAGTCCCCGTCTGCCTTTCCTTTTGCAGAATCACAATCCGTTTCTGTCAGAAACAATTCACCAGAATCTGCTGCATCTGCATAAAATCAAATGGGAAATCAGACCCTGTTACTGTCTGTTTGAAAATCCAAGAGAACAGATTTGTTTCTGAAATGCTCTCAACGAAGGTAATATTGCAACAGATCAACCTGGAAGATGCGTTTATTGGGAGTCGCAGTGTTGCACACTGAACGAAAATGCATTCAAACTTATAACGTAACTCATTAAATGGTGATTACACTTTGTTCCTTAGCACGATCATTGTCCTGAGTTAAACTATCTTGAAATATCCTTTATACTTATAGAACTTGATCGTCAGAATCGTCGTTATGACTTTTAAGCTGGAAGGACAAACGGGAGTAACATGGACATATGAAAAAATACTGAATTGGAAACCCAGGAGATGCATGATAGGTATGAGAGACCATTTCTTGGAAACATTTAGATATAAGGGCTAATATATGATCAAGAAATCTTAACTGTTTGAAATCAAAGTTTTGATGTTTAAAATGTGATGAAGCACATTTTGAATTATAATAATTACCATCCCCATTCTCAGCGTTTCTGTCATCAGAGTCCTCTTCAGAACTGCTGGACGTGTCAAAACCTTTCTCCTTGCCCTTGTCTGGTGATGTTTGTCCTGGAGAAGATTTCATAGGTTAAAAGGTGAAAAAATATATTACATATAGGTACGCTATACAATTCTTCAGCCTTTGTTTGACATATTTTTGACTGATTAAGATGTGGACTTACGTCCTGGGCTTGATGCATCCATGTCATCCTCTGGCTTTTCCTTTTCAGCCTCACTGCACACTGCTGTTTCAAACAGCTGTCCAGAAGCTGCTTGCCAAAGCAAGAACAAAGCATAACAGACAGTAAGGGATAAAACTGACGGAATCACGAAAAGTGTTGGCAATGCTCAGTTTAGGCCCTTACTACTGTTGTGAATTCGTATGACAGTGAACTTGAATGTTGTTTCTCGAATGGTAATGGCAAATCGACCCGCCTAGGATCACAGCTCTTGTGAAATTAAAAAAAAAAAACAGTTTACCTGCAACCAACAGCAGTCGAGAATCGTTACCCGAAATGCTTTGCGCGGTATGTTGGCGGGAAAGTTGCTAGTAGTGGTGTGGTGTCATGTCGCCCAGTCCGTGAGTTTAGCAGCTGGGACTTCGTTGCGAGATGGACACCAAGAGGTATGTTTTTTTTTTAAATGTTATAATTACATAAGTATATAAGGCAATCTCGACGCGTTGTTACTTGTATGGTGTCAAAATAATGGTTCATGACGCCGCCGCCGGTCCTTCCTTATGGTATTGTAACAGTCGCTAGTATAAGACTTTGGCGTGCTCAAGTACCCAAAAACTTCGTTGGAATCATGAAAATTCGAGAAGCTTTATCAACGAGCGTTTCCCTACACATTCTATAGTGTTTATTCTTCGCGTTGCTTGAAGGATTAACGTAAAGCTTCACGAATATGCGGATAAATGTCCCAAATGGAAACGACTGTTTTTGTTTATTTTCCAATACGGCCGTTCCAATATGGCGCCCAGCCTGTGAAACGCTACTCACAGAACGGTGCACAAACTGCGCTAAAATTCTGAAAATTCGGGAAGCTCTACCAACGAGCGTCTCCCTACACATTCCGTAGTGTTTATTCTTGACGCTGTTTGAGGGATTAACGTAAACCTTCACGAATTCGCGGACAAATGTCCCAAATGGAAAGGACGATTTTTGTACTATTTTGACAACGCCTCTTGACCGGAGCCGATTGATGTAGGCAAGACAGGGGTGCAAAAATTAAGAATATAACGTTACCTACATATTCTTTCTGGGTAATTTGATTTTGATAATATAGCGTGAAAATTTTATGTATGATTGATCGTATGATTGATTGTATGATTGTATTGTATTGTATTGTATTGTATGATTGATTGTATGATTGTTATTGTGCTTTGGAAAATGCAAATTTTGGTCATATTCACTACAATGTCTCTAAAAATCAATATCTAATTATAACCTGGCAAGCCACACAACTACGGACTCTCATTGACAGTGAATCAATCAAAGTCATCAGTATCAGCTACTTAAGCACTGTATAATTGTTGTATCACACTAATAGTCATGTCACATACTAGAGGAGCAATGAAAGAGATACTTGTCTGACTGTGCTTATGCCATGTACTTCATTGTAGAAACAGAGATGAAGAAGATGGTGGTGGGGCCCCGTCTCAAAAAAAAGGCGCCCGGATGTGCAGAGAACACCCACCTCTAAAGCCAGAAAAAGTCTGCCATTTACATCGCCTGTAAAAAGCCCATCACAAAGGGTATGTACTTCTGTAGGTCACAGACCTATTTTGATTTGGACTGTCAGTTGTAGTATTTAATCAAAATCATGTTTAAACTTGATTTTATTGTCATTTAGAATTATTGTTTAATTTGATGAAATATCCTTAGCAAATGCTTTCATAACCTATGAGGAACTAATGGTATGGTTTTAAAATGTAACTTGCAGGTAGGCTTGTGAAGAAAGCCAAGAATATGCTGTCACCACGTCAAACAAGGTCAAGAGCCTCCAAAGTTGCGTCACCAAAAGACCTTGTTGTGAAGCGAAGCCAGAGGGTGCCCTGGAGTCAGGCTGAGACCAAAGCCTTGGTGGAGTTTGTGTCCATGCCGACTGAGGACTGGGACCCAGACCTGTCTGCAGATGACTGGCCCCAGTTGCATGCAGCCAACAAGTTTTGGAAAGATGCAGGGAAGTATGTGCAGGAAACGTCAGGGATGGCCACCTATAGATCAGGTATTTTGTTTAATTGCTTTGATGTGAAAAATTGCTTGTGAATTGTGAATTTTTCATGAAAATTCCTGTCTTTGCTTTTTCTTTTGAGTACTTGCATGCTTGATTGTAGATGGTATAATTAACTACTATTTGAACTAAGACCAAGACTAAATACAACAAATTGTTCCATGGAATACCAATAGAAATGTATGTTACAACAGGCCCAATATAGAAGTGTTTATATTTTAATACAATGCTCAAGTGTTAACTCTTACCCCTTTGCAGCTTCATCTGTACGGAACAGGGTGGTTAATTACCTAAGGGTAACTTATCCAAAACTTTCTGGGGGCCGGTCTGCAGCCGAGAAGGCATTTGGTTTAACAATTGAGTCATACCTTAACATCACTCCACAGCAATGTAGCCCTCTTGTCTCTCCCATACCAGCCATTCCACCTACTTCTACCCCGCTTAACAATGTTGACATGTCGTGTTCAACTCAGTCACCTGCTGAACCTACTTTTCTCGAAGCACCACCTTCCCTCGACTCTCCTCTGCAACCACCTCAACATCTAACACATAGTGAGGAGAACCTTCCTAATATGTCTTCCTTTGACTCTGACTCTCGTGTGACCATTGCACTTAATGCTGTACAGTCTCTCTCTGTAACACACCAGAAGTCTTTCCTTTCCCAGTTGTTTGATTCCTGGTCCGAAGACACAGCTAACACACTTACAGATCATTTATATAATAAACTTGCTTTATCTAAAACCATCACATCGTACCCAACTGACTTCGCCTCCATGTCCACGGATGTCATGCTCAGGCTGCAGAACATTGGAAAAACAAATGTAGTTTACAAATTCGCCCAGTGCATTGCTAGAAACAGACCAGGGACAGAAGAGCCATTGATGCCCCTGACACGAATGCCCTTCGGTCTGGTACAGTACCAGATTGAGTTTTATACCAGCACAAATACACAGCAGGTATTTGGAGGTGGTCTCACTCAAATTATCACTTAAGCTGTCCCCGTTGGGACAGCATCCATGTCCCGTTGGACGTGAGGGATGTCTGTGTTTACCTTTTACTCCACTAGGCTGCATTCATGTCCTGTTGGACATGAGGACTAACAAAAATGTTCTAAATGAAAGGTCCATGTTTTTGTCTCCTCAAGCAGGGTTCGTGCTAACAGCATGTTGTATATTGTAAATTCATTTACTTTCGCAGTGGTTATATTTTGCGGTAGGAGAAAAAAGGACGTTTTCGTAGTTGCACCTGTAGTACAGTATTAATATAATTTGCCGTGTTTAGAATTCGCGATTTAGAGGCCACTGCGAATTCCGCGAAAATAAAACCACAGCGAAAATTTCTGAATTTACAGTACTTAAGCTGTCCCCGTTGGGACCGCATGCATGTCCCGTTGGACATGAGGGATGTCTTTAACCCCTTTCGCCTTCAAGGGGAGGCAATTTTTTTCAATTGTTGGACCAAATGATGTAGAAAATGATGCAGTCTTGACGGCAGGAGCAGTCACCCAGCCATGACATCATATATGTCCAATTTCTAGTGTCTTAGCAATGATCAATTGGGCATGTATGACAAGTTATGGCAGAAGACTGGAGTTTTGCAAGTCTTGCCTCAGCCCAAATGTGGACATGATCTTGCCAAAACATATAATTTAGCTACTGTAAAGAGGATTTGTAGGATGTTGGGATTCATCGGTCTTTAAATTGAAGAAATTTGCCTTCCCTTTAAGCAGACCCTGCCGGACTACATCCATGTCAGGTTGTGATTATCTTTGTTTGTTGTGTGCAGGGTTATGATTTTACTGCATTGCTTGTTAAAACAGATAACCATGCCAGATGATTTCCGAAGATGGCAAGTCATGAGGGACACTGAGTTTGGTACAAGATTCAACCGACTGTTCAGAGGACCAGGCTGAAGCGGTTGTGCAGCAGGACTATGGAAAGACCCCCTTGAGGTACAGTCACCTTCAATTGTAGCCTGGCTTTTGTGAGACATGAGTGTTATATGTGGTACAAAACAAAATTTTCATGTCATTTATTAATAGCCTGCAATGCTTGTAGTTCACACTGTCACTATCTCCTCTTCTGATTTGTGAAAGAGGACATTTTAGTTATATATATATATATTCTTGTATCTGTTATATTCTATTTAGGCAAAAATGAATGTGGCATGCCTGAGCCATAGGTCAGTCACCAGCGAAGTCGCCAACTCGGGTTCTACAGTCTCAACAGACATACAGGTGAGTCTTTTGATACCCTGGTAACAATGCTTTTGTAATACAATCAAACTTGTACTGGTAACTATCTTTGTATCAGGGTAACTTAGCCTATGTTGCCACTTTTTGTCAGTCTCTCTTAGACCTGATATGTATCTCCTAGACTTCTCACGTTCTCTTGTGTCCACTTGTGTCCAATTGAGTGGCCATTGTTAAGGGATAAAGAGCATCTTGATAACTCTCAATCCTGTATGCTTCAAAATGATGTAAGATCATATAAGACTGTTAAATATAATAAAATACAATGCTATATAAGCTTGTTTATTGTCCCTCTTTAGGAAGTGGCCTTGCAAGACCTAAAGAAAGCAAATCCAAATGGAAGAGTCTGGGTTAAAGTTGATGGAACGGACATTAAACCAGCATTACAAGAATCCAAGTTAAGGGAATGGAATGGGGATATTGATCTCAGGGATGGCAAACTGGCCAGCCTCAGGCAGGAGTACACTGAACGCATCGACCTTGCAAACAACATCGAATCACATCAAGACAGACAAACACTGGAAGATGACATCACAACGTTAGTAAACCAGCTTCAGTCTGACTGCCAGTTCCTACAACAGTCACTTACATCGGCAGTCAACCTTTACAGCAAGAAGATCAAGGTGCCCACCACCCCCGAGGAGAAGCTCAAGGAACTAAACTGGGACATAGTGGAAACAAGCAATCTTCTCGACCAGGCTCAACAATTCTCCACTTCATATAACAACCTAATGACCAGAACACAAGAGGAACAAGCCCAGAATGCTGTCATACATCACCAACTTGTTCAAAAAGAAGAGACAGCCAGCGGCCACCCATGTTCTAGTCGTCCTGTTGTCAGACGAGCAAAGAAAGACAAAGCCATATGCCCTCCCAGTACAGTACATTCCGTACCATAGTCTCAGGGACCAGTACGTACGGGACCTGACACGAGCCCTAAAGGAAAAAATGACCAACCTTGGTCTGTTGGCAGTTGGTGAGTTATTTGTCATCCTTCAGCCAGCCTTCTACCATTGGCCATATTGTTTGTTGAATATTTTTATGGCAGGCTTTAGTCAGAAGCCTTAGAAAGATGAATGAAAAATTAAAATCATTTACAGTTTTCTTATGCTTAGCATTAACCATGCAACCTTTTCACTGAAAAAAAAAATTAATAAGTTCACTAAGTAATCATTCCTCTTGTCCTACAGGAACTGTCACTGATGGCGAGTTTAGTAGCTTGCGCACACAGGGGGACACTCGCCCACTCCATCTTTGGCAATACATCCACGACGCCAAGGAGAGTGTCTCCAGGATGAGCAAAGCAGCACTGAAGAAGATGCTTGTTCAGATTGATGGTACGTTGCACACTATGGAATTCAGTGTATTGTTGCTCTTATTCTGAAAAGCTTGCATAACATTGTAAACTCTTATAGAATTTTTACCCTTAAACTGTCACTAGTATGACTTAGACCCTGACCTCCCAAGGACCACCAAACCTTGTACAATAATAAGAATAATAAGAATAATTAGAAAACAAATACTATTTATACAGCTATATGATATCTGTGGATTCCAGAGGAAGCTTGAGTGTGGTTACATGGTGCGATAAATGTATCATAACATGGCCTAGGCTATAGCTTTGTTCCATATAATAACTAAACCACTTCTTGGAAATGTTGGTGACAGGTTGTTTTCTTTTATAACACAGAAGACAACCTAGGCCAGCCTGTAGTGGAGACTACTGGCTCAATTCCACTGGATGTTGTAGCCAAGCTACACAGGCTGCGAGAAGAGGATGGACTCACATTTGAGGACAGCCTTCACCACATCCGGAAGGATCTGGTTCCAGAAGGTCATATGTACAACACGTGGCGACCTCACATCCCTGAGACAGAGCTGGAGATGATGCGGTCAATCGTAGCAACATACAAATTCCGGGCACGGCTGACAGAACTGAAAGAGGGAGAATCGAACTTCACAAAATTCATGTATGTGCCATAGATAGACACCATAACACACAAGGAACACCATGAACGCGAAGACCACATATTGAAAAGAATCGCAAAACACACGAGAGATGGGGGCCATGATGGTATCAACGTGAGGCGCTTTGATGAAGCCATGAGAAGTAACACCACAGACCTGACACTTGCGGCCCTTGTAGGACTCAGAAAGCAGTCTGTGAAATATGCTGAAAAACTCCTTTCACATAGCGTAGCCGAGTTCTTCCGATCAAAGAACTACGAAGCAGAGGCCAAGTATGTAAAGGTCATTGCCGATTGGCATGAAGCTTCAGATGGGCGTGGGCTCAGCCAAGCACAGAAGAGAAATGCAAATGAAGCAATGAGGAAGTACATCCTCGATGAATGGATGCCCTGGCACAAGGAGGACCCAGACCTGTCCAAGATTGACATAAACAGGTAATCATTTTGACGACATACCAGTATCATATTATGGAGTAGGACATTGCTTGCTAATATGGCAGTTATGTGACTAATTATTTCAAAAATGCACTGCATCACATTCTTTTTAATTTACCATTGAAAAGTAGCATCCCCAGGATGTGGTTTGTGTCATGACTATGGCTACGTACCGGTATGTTGTACCGGTTCAATACCGTAAAAAATGATTAGGTACAGGTAAAAAATACCGGATCATGAAGTACCTGTATATACCCGAATAAGTTTACACCAAGTATATGCTTATTTTGTGACGAAAGATTATTAAATCCTACCACTGAAATGAAAAATTAGCACTGGAAAAGACGTTAAGACCGTCCTGAAACGTGAAATCAATGCCATCTTCGATTTGTGATCCTCAGTCTCACAAGACATCGATGATACTGACAAATTGTCAACACTTTATCAATGTTTCTGTCATTATTGAAAAAGTGCAGCAGAACATGTCAATTTCTCACCTACTCAGGTACAGGTCTGGTCCTGTACCTAAACCTCTGTACCGTTACCTGTACCTGTACCTAGTCATGACTAGTTTATTTTTATTCCAGGCGTGTTGAGGGGATCTGTGGATTCAGCCGAGAAACCATCATAGGCGTCACCACCAACATTGACTCCCAGGAAATCAGACGGCTACAAAACACCACCATCGGCTTTCCAGAGCACCCCAGAGCCTCCACCACGGATGATGTTGAGTGCTTTTTCAGCATGTTGAACAACAAAACCAGGGGAGAGTTAGTAACACTCAAGGAGTTCAAGTTCTGGTGGAGAAAGCTAGTCATGTTAGTACATACAGTTTACAGGTGATTGACATTCATTACTCCACTCTACAAACCACAGATACCACATAGCTGTACATGTGGTACATGTATTTATTTTCTAATTATTCATGTTGTAAAAGGTTTGTTTACCAGTGCCAGTTTAAGGGTACACATTGATTGCCAAATAATAGAATTTAACAGTATCTAAATGTAAACTTTCACTTAACTACAGTAAATTCACCATAATTTATATGCTTAACGACTGCTGTTTTCCCTAGTGTCATCGACAAAGGAATTTTAAAGTAACAGCAGTTTACAGTTTAGATTTACAGCTGGCATTACCAAGGTTTTCATCGACTAGGATTCTTTACATCGAATTTAGACAACATTCAAGTGTTTCAGAATGATCTGGAAGTGTTTATTGTTTATACGTTAATAAAACGTTCATAACATAATAAATCTGGAATATGATGCAACTTCAAAAAATACGTAGTAAAGCTGATTCTGTGCAACATATAATGGTTAATGATAAAGTGCAGCCACAGAAGCACAGTAAAGAAACAATGTATATGTATGTATGTATGATACTGATATTATTTTGACACAAGTTCAGTTCTGCATCATTGGCTGTTTACAAAGTACAGTAAAAGTATAAACTATTAAGACCAGTTGGTGACACAATGTATATATGTATGTATGGTACTGATACTGTATTATTTTGACAAGTTCAGTTCTGCATCATTGGCTGTTTACAAAGTACAGTAAAAGTATGAACTATTAAGACTAGTTTTCGATACAATTTCCATAGTGCAATGCATCAATGGCTGCTTACATACAGGACAGGACTTGCTTCTTTAGTAGCTACACTTAATTTGCACTGTACACAAACTGTAGACTGTACATAATATTTACAAGTACTCATTTATCTGTAGCTATTGATTGATTCTCATTGATGGTTTTATCTATTTGTATCATGTGAATGTAGCAGAGTTTCCCCATAGTCCTTGTTATATGTAAGCAAAACAAGCATGAAGAAAAAGACTTTAAATGAGACAAGAAGTGGTAAGTTACGGTATCGATAATAAAACAGTATGGCACGTGCTTACAAATGGGAAAGGTCGCTGTTGTATTGATTGTTTTTGTCATCCCCAGGCCACTTTCCTTTCTTCACAACCACAATTGACATGCCAAATCCATTTTTCACAGGATGAAACTCAAACTTTGGTGCCGACACAAACTTAACTGATACGATTGTAGAGTCCCTGATTGCCTTTGTGACCTTTGGGATTTTCTCCACTGGAACATAACCAGCAATCATCCAAAAACCATTGACTTCCACATCTATCTTGATGGCATTTTTGTCCACAGGGTTGTCAACTTCAAATGCCAACCTGACAGGAACAGTTCTCTTGTGAGTCAACATCTCCTCTCTCACAAGTTCAAGGGCATCTTGGTACCTCTGCTCCAGGGTGCAGCCTCTTAACTTTATAACGTGGGCATCCAACTCTTCATCACTGTCACTGTCCACTACGGGTGCTTGTTGGGGTGGTGATGAAGGTGTTGGGGGGATGATGAGACAGCAGTGAGGGCACTCTCCATCATCCAACTCTGGCATGAGCAAGGTGGAAGAATTACTGGCGTTGGACGATCGGCTAGTGGGGACACTTGAGGGGATGTTCGTGATTTCTTCCCACTCCCAGATGCAGGTTGCACGGCCCTCCCCTTCATCAGGGTCATCATAAAACCACTGCATTGGAAGATGGATACTGTCAGTGTCAACATTAATCAAGTACTGCACAATTGTGTCTGATGTACAACTGTCTACCCTTCATGTGTAGGATTGGGCTGTTACAAAAAAATACATGTAGAAGGGGTGGCAGAGGTCAAAAATCAACTTTGGATCCTACTCTAGTTCCTAGCCAGATTTTTCCCTAGTTCCAATCCAAATTTGCTCAAACCCTCCCTAGTTCCAATCCAAATTTGCTCAAACCTCCCTAGTCCCAATCAAAAATTGCTCAAACACTCCCTAGTTCCAATCAAAAATTGCTCAAGCACTCCCTAGTTCTATTCCAAATTTTCAAACACTCCCTAGTTCCTATCCAGACGTTACAAACTCGACCCCCCCCCTCCACAGTTTTTGAACAGCCCGGTGTATAAAAATAACCAGCATAACTATACATTTTACATCTTCTGCATCATGTTAAATTGCAGTCTTATATCGCTCTGTATAGCGTGAACTAAGAGACAATCCTCTTACAAATCTGACAAGACGTTTGCCGAAAAGTCTAGAAAATCTGTTTAGCTTGGTAGCTGCTGACACGAGGACGCCATCCACGTACGTAAAGACACTTTGTTTTGCTATCATTATGCTTGCGTTAATCTCATTAAAATTCCGTTTTTCAAGTCAAGTTGGCTAAACTTTTTAGAGATCCAAAACATCGCCTTGTTAACGACAGAATCTTGAGCCAAATAGTCTGCTTTAGCTTCAATAACTGTACGTACAACAGACTACTATCACGACGGTTTGCTCCTACTTACGTGCCCCCCTCCCACACACTCGGCGGCTCGCACTAAATAATTATGTGTCTCGGTTGCAAATGTAAAGAACGAGTACTGTATGTACAAAAGTTATACTCACAAACATTCCCAATGCTGTAGAATTTAGTAAAATGTTTGCAGAAACCCACCTTGACCACACAACTGCTGGTCACACGGATCAGCTTCGGTGCAGTAAATGTTTGGTGACCACTCTGCCAGCGTCCCCTGTTCGCTATCAAACACAATCTCCGCTCCCGTGCTGTCGTCACAAAAGAAACGTGGCAAGGACGGACCTTGACTGAAACAATGTTGAAATCCTCCCATATGTACCTCAAGTTTTCCGGTGCAACGCAGTGCAAGTAGACTAGATTGCACGAGGAAAAGTCAGGAGCTACAGCATCTCGGTCTACCTCCAATGCCGCCCAAGTTTGAACTGAGCCGGTCACGTGGTTGAAAAAAACGATAATATGGTTGTCGCGCAATGCATTTCGGGTAACGATTCTCGACTGCTGTTCCTGCAACCTGGTGTATCCCAGCATCCCTCAGGGCCTGCACCAGCTGGTCCAGAGTAACGTCACCAGCGTTCCTTTCCATCCAATCACAGATCAGCTGGCGCGGACGGAGGGCGGGGGGCTGGCTAGCTGTCAGGTTCCGGATGAAGTCAGTGGTGAAGCCGAGAGATAAAGCCAGCCGCTCCCACATGGAACCCAGTTGGTCAGCAACAGCGGCTAGCTGTCTGTCCAGTTCTGTGGAATGTTTAAGACAGGTATCTTCTATGAAGAGCTTATGATATATCTAGCCCAATCTACATCACAATTTTTTCTATCAGATACTTATTATACTGATTTACAGAGGAAAGATGAATTAGACAATGTTAAAACATAATAAAACATTGCACCTGTTTCTTCTCTCTTGGGAAATGGACCCGCCAGTTCACCCTTTATCTCTGGAGGGAGAAAAAGAAAGCGGAAAAGTTATTATTATTATCATTATTATAAAAATTATGATCTATACACAGTACGTCAGACATTAACGTACAAACATACATGTTACCCTATGCTGTTGCCAAAACCCCTGCATAGGTTAGGCCATTATCAGATCTGCCTTCAAAACTCTGATGAGCTGATGATACAGTGTTTTACCTGATTTCACATTTCCCATCATGCAGCACGACGGCATCTGTTCAGCTGGCTCCTGCTTCACCTGGATGACGTCATCACCACCTGACACCTGTAGCCCACCTGGCCCATCACCATGGTAACCAGGAGGCGTGTCATCACCATGGTTACCGCTGCCTGGTGCAGGAGGACCCTGTCCTGTATGTTCCCCAGATGGACCAGGATGTGGGGGGCCTCGGTCTGCTGTGCCACTTGGGTCTGGGGAGGAGTAAGGCAAAAATGTGTTTCTGGCAAATCATATGAAGCAAATGTGAAAAAAAATTGCAGGGTCAACCTCAATAGATGTCCCAAACAATTAAACAATCATTGCACAATGTGAAATGGTACATGTATTTCCTTTCAGATTTGACAGTAACTCCTATATTTTTCTTTAATTTTTTACCAAAGTGATAGTCCAGAAATGTGATAATTTACCCTGGTCTGAGAAGTCCCCCTCCTCTGTAGCAGAGTGCAGGACTCGGACATGTACGTACAAGTCTGCTCCTCCCTCTGCTGCCCTCATGTCGTCTGTGATCAGTTCTCGGGTCAGGGTGTCGGACAGGCTCCCGTCACTGTAGCCGCGCCAAAACGTGTCGAAACAGCCGACATCAGCGAAGTCAAGATAGCAAAGTACACATCCACGTTCTGCTTTTCTGAGCGCAGATTGAAACCGACCAAAGCATTCTGCCATTTTGTGAAATAATTCTCTATCTCCTGGATCAAGTACTTCGTCTGTGAAAATAATCTGAGCCATTTCTGCAATTTTGTCGGAAACCCTGACTTTTATCCTCAACTTGACCCAAGACTGTAATTTTAAAATAGGCTTCTTGTCTATGACATCCTCATCTGGCACTGCTGATGCAACATTTTCAAATGATTTCACACATTTCGCAAACTCATCATAATTCTCAACAGTTTTCTTATCAAACATCCTTTCAGCAGTCTTAACAACAAAGTGATAAATAGTGCCTTTATCATCATCTGAACCATTTGGAACAGACATGTCTGGATCATTACTGTCAGCTTCTCCTGTAAAATAAACAAGATAGTTTTATAGTGTTATAAGAGGTGGAAGAAAAACATAACGGGCATCATTTCAGTATCTATAGCTTTGTTTTTCCTTTTTTTAGTTGGTATGCAATATTGTTTTATTGTAATATGGTTTATGTTAATGTCATTTGCATGTTGAATCATACATAATGGTGAAAGATATTGAATATGGTATGACTGTGTCGTGTGTATGTGAATGCTTCAACAATAACTTGTTAAGGACATAACAATACAATCTTTATGTACATATTTCATGTCGGTATACGAAAAGTTTATCCAACCCCTTTTTGGCACATTTGTAATGTGCATATCTTAATAAATAATTGATTTACCTTTAATAGACCCAGGCATCTTCCCTGCCTCAGGGTCAGGCTTTATCCTTTTTTTCTGTCTTGCGGCTCTATTCTGAAGCTGCCTTCTCCTTTTCCTGCTCTTTCCATTCTGTTGTTTTCCTTCCAGTTTGACATTTGATGGCTGCATGAAATGAGGTCCTGCAGCATCGGAGACATATCATCATTGTTACTCAGAGAAACAAGTGATGTAAATATGCCAAATACACCCATTCATATCATCATAGGAAAGGACAACTTCCACCACTATTTCTTGTCTTACCCAACAATCTATATACCTGATCTATATAGAGTAAAAACGCATCTGAAAACACATAGATACAGATGAGCTAGTGTAATGAGATGACGAATGAAACGATGAATATCTATATCGTTTAGTAATTGTTTGTTTTAAAAGTATCACACCTTTGACAGAATCTGATTCTTCTCCACTTGTTGAACTTGAACTAGTTGAACTTGAACTAGTTGAACTTGAACTAGTTGAACTTGACGATTCATGTTGTTGACTTGACCGTGAGCTTGTGGAGCTTGTCTCATAACCATCTTCCGTCCTCCCATTGAAATGTTGTGTTCCGTTACTGCTTGTTCCCGCTCTCTGGTCCACTGTGTCCCGTCCGTTGGTACCATTTGATTCTGTGGGTATAAATTTAGACAATCTTCAGGGTAATTCTTTTTGTCCATCCTTGTTGTTACCTCTTGAAAGAAATACAGCGTCACAGTCAAAGCTAATGCATTATCTTACTAATGTCTAGCACCTGAAAGGTTTATCAAAGTTAGGAGATGTAAAACAAATGTAGAGCTTAGTACATGTACTTACCAGCACATGCAACATGATAAGACTGTTCTGATTCCTGTTTTATTTGAAGTGAATCCTGGGTCTTCCTCTTTTTACGACTGGGCTCTGGAACAAAAAACAACAACAACAACAACAAATAAGCATCTATTGTTCATGAAAAATACAACAAGTGACGGTTATATCAAACTGTGCCCCTGGTTTGATGTTAAGAATTATTCACAGTTGCCTGATTTATCAATGATCTGCAGCACTGAGCCATAATATATATAGTGCCATGTTGTATAAAAGTCCTGTGAAAGTGAGGTTGAGCAGGGACCAACAGGATATATGCCTCTTACCTGTCCACTGTTTGTGGTTAGGAATGTGTGTTTTGACTTCGTGACCATTGTCAAGTTCATCTGTTGGGAAAAAAAAGAAAGATGCATGGATTTTTATTTTTTGACTGACGAAGACATGAAATAGAATTAATGCTGGGCTTTTCCATTGGTAGCAGCGTACAAAGCTACACGGATGATACTCAGAGGCTCTTTCCATATAAATTTACACGCTTGAGTTCTACAGCAATTTTGTTATCGTAAACATCAACAGCCCAATACTGCCAACAAAAGTACCAGCCCACCTGCAGTATGTATGAACCCTCCCTTCCTGAGAGCTCCTGCCAGCTTCACCCTACAGGTCTTCCTGCCACGCCTGTGCCTCCACAGCTCCAGGGCCTGTAACGCCTGACGCTCGATGCTGCTGGGATGTTGTACCTGGATGTTCACCACGTCTTCTGCTGTCAGACCCAGTTGTTCTACTGCAAACTTTCCCCATGAGGACCCAACCGCTTTGGCTACAGGTATGAAATAGTTGTGGCTGGGGGCAGGTCCTGGAAAAGCGGGTATTTGTAACAATCATGTTAAACACGATGCATTTCAAGAGTTATAGTTAACGATCAATACCTTCATTGGAAAGAAACAGACAAAATTTTAGAATGCCAAACTTACCATTATGAGGATCATTCCCCATTGAAGATGACTTTTCCGATGAATCGTCTTCTTTGGGCTGTTTTGGTTTTCTTTTTCTCTTCCTTTTCCGTCTTGTTTTCTTGCCTAAGAGATGGGACAAAACCAATTTATTTAATACCAGGTAGTATAAGTATTGTCTGTTTGAACTGTCAAGGTTTCTGACAATAACTTTAAGAAAATGACTTACATTGCTGTGTTTGCTTTCTTTGTTAATAGCTGAAGGTGTGGGTGTAAGAGCTGCATATATAAATATATATTAATTTGTTTTTGACCATATAACTTTTTTTTATAATCAGAAACAGGAAACCCACCATCTAAACTCTCTGCTGTCAGCCTTTCATCAATGTTGATGAGTGTCTGGTTCAAAACCTGTAGACTAGCCTTCCTTCCCTCCCTGTTTCTCCACCTGTGCAGCACTTCTCTGCACCTGTGGTCAGGACTGGGTTCTGTGGTTCCGATGCCTTTGATCTCATTCCGATCAAATCCTAGCTTCCGGGCCAGGTCGTCCCATTTGTGGCTGACGCCTTTGACAACTTTGTCAAAATATTCCTCCTCATCAACTGGCCCTGCGACATGGATAGAAAAAAATGTAATCACAAAATAGACAAGGTTGTTCATAAATTCAAATATTATTTTTATTCATGGTCATCAAAAATAGCATGAATAAAAAAATACGACTAACCAAGTAATATCCCTGATCAGTCAGAAACTTATGTGCCTTACCAGCTTGGTTCCCAGGCTAGCTCCTTTCCAATCTGGTTCCCAGGCTAGCTCCTTTCCAGTCTGGTTACCAGGCTAGCTCCTTAACAGTCTGGTTACCAGACTAGAGCCTTATATGTCTGGTTCCCAGGCTAGAGCTTTATATGTCTGGTTCCCAGGCTAGAGCCTTACTAGTCTGGTACCCAGGCTACCTCCTTAACAGTCTGGTTACCAGACTAGAGCCTTATATGTCTGGTTCCCAGGCTAGAGATTTATATGTCTGGTTCCCAGGCTAGAGCCTTACTAGTCTGGTTCCCAGGCTAGAGCCTTACCAGTCTGGTTCCCAGGCTAGAGCCTTACCAGTCTGGTTCCCAGGCTAGAGCCTTACCAGTCTGGTTCCCAGGCTAGAGCCTTACCAGTCTGGTTCCCAGGCCAGAGCCTTACCAGTCTGGTTCCCAGGCTAGACCCTTACCAGTCTGGTTCCCAGGCTAGATTCTTACAGGTCTGGTTCCCAGGCCAGAGCCTTACCAGTCTGGTTCCCAGGCTAGATTCTTACCAGTCTGGTTCCCAGGCTAGAGCCTTACCAGTCTGGTTCCCAGGCCAGAGCCTTGCCAGTCTGGTTCCCAGGCTAGAGCCTTACCAGTCTGGTTCCCAGGCCAGAGCCTTACCAGTCTGGTTCCCAGGCTAGATTCTTACCAGTCTGGTTCCCAGGCCAGAGCCTTACCAGTCTGGTTCCCAGGCTAGACCCTTTCCAGTCTGGTTCCCAGGCTAGATTCTTACCAGTCTGGTTCCCAGGCTAGAGCCTTACCAGTCTGGTTCCCAGGCTAGACCCTTACCAGTCTGGTTCCCAGGCTAGAGCCTTACCATTCTGGTTCCCAGGCTAGAGCCTTGCCAGTCTGGTTCCCAGGCTACAGCCTTAACTGTCTGGTTCCCAGGCTACAGCCTTACCAGTATAGAGCCTTACCACTAGGCTAGAGCCTTACCTGTTTGTCTGTCCTGTAGTCTCCCAGCCATGATGACTTAGTGCTCACACCGGGTCAGGTGGAAACTCTGGCCATGGGAACCTGAAACAGCAGCATGGCTTTAGAATTCTGTAACAATGGTAATGGTTTAACATAATAAAAACATTTCATTATCTCTATATTTAAGTTTTTTCCGCATGGTGGCGCTTTTACAGCTGCCCCACTTTTTGTCAGCTCCTGCACTTGCCAGGCCAAACAAGTGTTTTTAGTGCAGTAAATGCCATCGAGGGTGAATCTTCGAGGAAACAAGTGAAGTAATATCTGGACTTGCTTCTGACCCAAGTTTTGAACCGTTTTGGCCAAAATTGAGGAAGATTTCGATCACGAAACTGGTGTGACGCAGTACGTGGGGAGGGAAACTACCGTGAGACAAAGGGATTCCTCAACCACCTGTGGATTCCGACTCCTACAAACCACTTCCCGGGACACCAGAGGACAGAACTACAGTCAAGGCAAGTTTAAAGCACCCTCTACGTGGTTTTGTTTAACATTTTCTCGGCATAGAGGCATTTTCTACGTACAACGACTACTCAAACCGGTGTGGGTAAATTAACTCGGCGTGCCTAACATTGTTTACAAGTGCCACCATCAACATGCCACCTAAGAGAAACAACAACACTAACATAGATGAAGAAGTGCCAGTTAGTGTTGCTTTTTATGAAGGAGATTTTAGAACAGCAAAAGGTCTACTACAAAGACCTTCTGGACCAGCAAGAAAAAACTTTACGTTCATTTGTACAAATAATCACAGATTCAGCAAATCAAAGGATGGATAACCTCGTCAGAGAGATGCAAGACTTAAAAAACAGCTTGAATTTCTCACAAGGAGAGATCAGTGACACGAAAGAAACAAGTGACAAGAATGCAGACAAATTAAAACAGCTGGAACAGAATATCATGACGTACAACACTGAAGTGACCGAGATGGCAACAAGCTAGGATTACATTGAGAACCAGTCCAGAAGGAACAATCTGATCTTACGACGGGATAAAGACGACAGAAAAGAGACATGGGAACAGTCCGAAACTAAGGTGAAAGAGGTACTGAGAAACAAGCTTCGCTTAAACACGGATAACATCGAGATCGAGCGAGCTCATCGCAACGGCAAGCCTGGGGACCGACCACGCCCTATTGTGGTCAAGCTGCTTCGATACAAGGACAAACAGAACATTCTAAGGCAAGCGAAGATGCTCAAAGGAACACAGATCTTCATAAACGAGGATTTTTCGGACAAAATCAGACAGAAGAGAAAAGATCTGCAACCGGCACTACGGGCGGCCAGGGAACGAGGACAGGTGGCCTATATACGGTTTGACAAACTGGTCATCTCCGACCGCAGGACTGATGATAACTAGAACTGCACGGTATTTACCATATAGAACTCATGCCTGTTATAATTTTGTGTATGTGTATTGTGTTATGTGTAATGAATCATCCATATGTCATCAAGAAATAATCTAACATCCAAGTTAACGCTTATTTCGTTAAATGTTAGAGGTTTGAATAACAGATTGAAACGTCGAAACATATTTAGATGGATACACAACCAGAAAATTGATATTGTCTTCTTACAGGAGACATTTTCGGCAAAAGAAAATGAAAAACAATGGACTACTGAATGGGGCGGGAAAATTAATTTTAGTCATGGCACAACTCACGGGAAAGGGGTAATGATGCTATTTAATCCAAAGGTGGACACAGATTTCGAACAAATACTTCTTGACCCAAACGGTAGATATATCATGGCAAATGGTAAAGTAAACGATAACGATGTAAGTCTGATTAACCTTTACTCGCCAAACAAGAGAACAGAACAAGTGAAATTCTTTAAAGAAATAAACCAATTAGCTCAGGAAAACGCCAGTGGGACAGTTCTCATTGGAGGTGACTGTAATATTTCCCTTACAGAATTAGATAAAACGGGGGGAAGACCCATTGATGACAAGGATTCTGCAATCAAGGAACTAAATTGTTTACTGAATTCCTTGAATTTAGCTGATGTGTGGAGAGAAAAAAATCCAGGTTGTCGACAGTATACTTGGCAAAATGACGGTATAAAATGCAGGTTAGATTACTGGTTTGTACCTTATCATTCTGTACACCTAAGTGAATGCAGCATTAATGTAGCGCCTGTCCCTGATCATAGAGCTGTGATTATGACAATTGAATCCCCTAAACCCCAAAAAAGAGGGCCAGGTTTTTGGCGCTTCAATAACTCATTGTTAGCAGATCAAACTTTTAATACACAAATGATAAATTTACTTTCAAATATTAAGGATAAACTAGAAGATACTCAAAAGCCAGGTCTACAGTGGGAAATAATTAAGATGGAAATAAGATCACTCAGCATTCAATACTCTAAAAATAAAGCGCGTGCTTACAAAAACGAAGAGAAAGAATTAGAAGAACAACTTAACTGTTTGATAAGGGAAACTGATGAAACGGACGATACTGGAAAACAAAAGCTAATCTGTGAAATAAAAGAAAAATTACAAAGTATACAATATCATAAAACTAAAGGTGCTATTATTAGAAGTAGAAGCAGATGGTATGAGCAGGGAGAAAGAAGTACAAAATACTTTTTCAATCTAGAAAAAAGAAACTACCAAGAAAAGATTATTACTTCTCTAACTTTGGAAGACGGCTCAACAACAACAAACCCTCAAACAATTTTATTAAAAGAAGCTGAATATTATGAAAAATTATACACTTCCACAAACTGTGATCTTAACATAAATGAAGCAGCGTATTTCTTACATAACGATGGGGTAAAAAAGTTAGATGATGAACACAAGACCAGCTGCGAGGGTGAAATCAAAGAGTTTGAACTAAAAAAGGCACTACAGGCTCTATCCAAAAATAAAAACAAGGCGCCAGGATGTGACGGAATTACCATAGAATTCTATGTTAAGTATTGGGAATTATTAAAGACCTACCTAGTTAATGCAATTAACGAAGCGTACAATATAAACTCACTACCTATTTCACTTAGGCGTGGAGTAATAAGATTAATCCCCAAGAAAGGTTTAGACACAAGTAACTTAGACAACTGGCGGCCGATAAGTTTGCTTAACGTAGACTATAAAATCGTAAGTAAAGCGCTAACGCTGAGAATTGAACGTTTTCTTCCTTTCTTAATACATGAGGACCAAACTGGGTTTGTGAAACAGCGATATATAGGAACAAACATAAGACGTGTCTATGATATAATAGAGGATTATGACAAAAAGAACAAACCTGGATTACTTATGTTCTTGGACTTTAAAAAGGCGTATGATAGTATTGAACACTCATTTATACTGAAGGCACTGGAAGCTGTAAATTTTGGAAATGACATAATCAGATGGGTCAAATTACTATATACAGATATAAAAAGTTGTGTGCTTAACAATGGCTTTATATCTCCTTGGTTTAATATTCATAGAGGTGTAAGACAGGGAGATCCACTGTCATCCAGTCTGTTTATAATTAGTGTTGAAATGTTAGCCTCAGCTATTAGAGCCGACGTAAACATTAACGGTCTACAATTGTATGACAGGACACATAAATTATCCATGTATGCGGACGATATGACATCGTTACTCTTAGATATAGCTTCTGCACTGCACCTATTAGATACTCTAAATCGGTTTAAAAAATGCAGTGGTCTCGATTTGAACTACGGAAAAACAGAAGCTCTCTGGATAGGCTCAAATAAAGAAAGACAAGATAAACCACTACCCATTCGCTGGCCTGATGGTCCTATTAAAGCACTTGGTACACATTTTGGTCATGACAGACAAAGGTGTTATAAGGAAGACCTTGATAAAAATTATGCAAAAATGGTGCAAGGATGTAATATATGGAAACAGCGAAATCTGACATTGATTGGCCGGATTTTGATTGTGAAAACCATTGGTATCTCCAAGTTGATATATATCTGTTCAGTTATGCATGTCCCTACCCATTTTGTAAAACAAGTAAATGGATATATATTCAGGTACATCTGGCGAGAAAAAACTCCAAAAGTAAAAATGAAGACACTGATTGGCAACAAATGTCAAGGTGGGCTTAAAATGATTGATTTTAATATAATGAATAAAGCTCTAAAAGCTATATGGATCAAAAGATTTATAACTGACCCGTCAAAAGAAAAAGAATACTTGTTTGCAAGATGGGGAGGCTTCTTGTTGTTCCGATGTAATTACTCCACTTCACTGTTAAATCTTAATGACATGCCACCATTCTACAAAGATATTGTAACTGCCTGGGAAGAAATTATCCACTATGAACCAAAAACACACAGACAGATATGCTCACAAGTCCTGTGGAATAATAGGTATATTTTAGTCGAGAATGTACCAGTGTTTTACAAAAGCTGGATAGATGCCGGCATCATTTGTGTGAATGATTTGTTGTATGGGGATGGATCATTTCTAACAATCAATGACTTACATAATCTATATGGTATAACCATGGATTCAAAGCAAATAATGAAATACAATTCTATAAGAGTAGCCATACCTAAAAAGTGGAAAGATATAATTAAAAACAATGGAGGAAAATGCACCCCTAACAACATTATTGAATATACCGAAAAGATACATCCCTTAACAACAACATGCAAACAATTATATGATATTCTTATTCAGAAACAAGTTGTGCCTCCAAGTAGAGAATCAGAAAATTATACAAAAAAATTGGTAAAAGACAACACCGACGAGAGCCTATACTGCTGCTTTTGTTGCTACAAGGGAAACCAAATTACAATGTTTTCAGTATAAGATTATCCATCACTACCTGGCTACAAATAGTTGGCTAAGAAAAACAAATCTGGTACAAACGGATCGATGTAACAATTGCACAGATAAGCACACTATTGAACATTTATTCTTGTATTGTAAAGAAGCAGAAAAATTTTGGAAAGAATTCTGTTACTGGTGGAAACGATGTACAAAACAAGACCTAATTGTAGACGAGAAGATGATTATTTACGGTATAATTGACAATCCTCGCCATGTTAGTGCACTTGCACACTGTCTCCTTATCGCTAAATATTGTATTTACACATGCTTCATAACAAACTGTAAACCAAAACTCTCAATTTTCAAGCACAGACTAAATCAAATTATAGAAATGGACGATAATGAACAATGGGAACATTTTATGTGATATCATTATATACATAGACAATCCCCAGATAACGTTACCTTAAAAAACTGTCCTTAATGTATCATCACACACGATTGTACATGTATGTCAACTATGTATATCTTTTTAATGTAACATTGTGAATATTAATAAAGTTTGTAAAAAAAAAAAAAAAATCTCTATATTTACGAATCACACACACACTCACACACACACACACACACACACACACACACACACACACAAACAAGCACAGTTACACATGAACAGTCGCACACTAGCTCCCACAGTTGCCCCCCTCCCCCAACTAATTTCAAATTTAGACCTTGTACCGGCAGTTTTACTTGACTAAATAAGACTTCATACAATTAACATCAACATTATGTCAGAAATCCTAGATACATCTACAATTAACAATACTTGGTAATATCGACTTGGCTCACAGAAGGGGCCAAACTTGCTAATTCTAAGCACCGCCATACTTAACCGACATGACATCACCGGAAAGTACCTGCAAAGGGGGAATCCCCTTTCTGAGTGAGATTGGAATTGGCCATAGGGCAGAGATACGCACTTCTCATTATAATAATGAGAGATGGAAGGGCGGGGGTCATCCGGGTCATGTGCCGGGTCATGTCATGTGTGGTTGTGTTTGAGGAGGAAACGAGAAGCGGTCAGGTAGAATTGATTCCGCGGCAATACGGTAAGTTGTAGTATCACTATTTTTACGTCCCTGTCGTCAGTTCGGATTGTCTGCGTCCCTAGATTCCATGCCTAAAAAAAGCTTAACGTTACCGTTTAAAGCGAATGGCTCCACCCCCCTCCCTCTTTGTCTAACATCAGAGCACTGCGAGCACTGCAGATACAGACTTCACACGAGCCCAACACAAACTGAAAGGAGTCAATAGAACTTCGAAGATACGATGTTTATTATCAACTTTACTTTCATACAATTTCAAAAGCTTGACTAACGTAAATATATAAATTATGTATAAATAACGTTATATAAAAATCTTCTCACAAAAGTTGAAACTTCATGTCAAAAAATAGGTTTATATTTGAATGCTTCCAAGACAAAGTTCATGCATCTAAACCCTACTACTGACAGTTTACTTTTTGCCACTGATGGCACTGAAATCGAATGTGTTGCGGATTTCAAATACTTAGTTAGGGGGGTACTCTGATAGTGTTCATGACATGGATGTGCGGATCGCACAGGCATGGAGTGCTCTTCACTCATTACATAAGATTTGGAAAGCGCCCATCAGAAAACAAACTAAGATCAAAGTGTTTAAGGCATGTATTGAAACAATTCTTTTGTATGGGTCAGAATCATGGGTCATGAATATGTCACATTCTAGAAAACTAAACGGAACATACACGAAGATGTTGTGAGTGGTTTTCAATACACCATGGTGGAAACACACTACTAATGAACAGTTATACGGTTCGCTACCAAATGTAACTTCAGTAGTCAAATGTCGACGACTAAGCTTGGCCGGTCATGTAGTACGTAGTGAAGAACCAGCCAGTAGGCTTCTACTCTGGAACCCTGATACCAGGGTGTAAGAGAAGAGTTGGACGCCCAAACATAACAGTTAAGAAACTTATTGAAACTGAAACTGGCTGGGAGGGACATGAACTTTTCTCAGTGATGTATGACAGACAGTTGTGGCGAACTAACTTTGTATGCTCCACCTCTACGGAGGATGAATGATGATGATGATGATGAACGTTATATAAAATATATTGTGTGGTATGGACTTTTTCATGTTAACGTTAAATATATAGAACATGCACAGTAAACATAACATAAATACAATCACATACATCTGACCAAGGTGGACGAGATCTAGCGAAAATTATGAATTCCCTTCTTGTATTTGCAAATAACAAAGCGGCTGAAAGAAACTCCAATGGTAAGTCATTACAATACAGCTAAGAGTAAGAGCATATACACATAATACAGAACACTACATACATAACGTCTTAGAATTTGTGTTTTATGGTGAATATCGCATTTTTCAATTCATGGTTCTGTCAGTGTGTTGCATACATATGACCAGGGACATTATACAGATTATGTCCTTGATATGACTGAAAAATAATTAGTCCTAAGTGTTGTTGTAGTTGTCTCTATTCTTCCGCTCATTACAGTCAGATGCTAGTCTCATGTGCATTTCCTCTTCCTTCTAGTGTGCGTTTGTTCTCTCTGTGCTGATCTCTTGTTGCTTTTTTCCATTGGCTAGGCATTACAGTGGTGTCTCTTCTTTCTTCTTCTAATTGTTCTTTTTCTTGGTTTCAACTTGCATATTTACATATTTACACGTCTTCCTGCCACAGTCTCTGTGTTCTTCCTCTGTCATAGCTGTACTCTTGGTTTTACATATTTACATATTTACATGTTCACAGTTCTATTCAAATCTCTTTGTTGCCATTAAATACTCAATAAGGGCTCTCTGTAGTTTGATGTTGCCCTCATGGCTGATGTCTTCCAGTGCACCTGTGTATAGTTCTAGTCTTCCTGCAGCTGTCACGTGTTGTATTCCTTCCTCTTCTAAACACAGGTAGGTATCTCTTTCCAACACATTCCTCTGCTCTTCATATTTCTAAGTAGTTCCACAGGCACAGGTATGTCAAGCATTGCCTCAGCAGCTAGTGATTCCAAAGAAATGTTTGTCACAAGTACAATTGGTGATATCAGTATCCATTTATACACTCTGTGCGTTATCCACTATTTTCTGGAATATCAACTTCCTATAATGTCTGGTGTCTAAGACTGAAGTGAGGGAATCGCCTCTTACAATTTGTTCTCCATAAAAGCAAACAAGGACACCACAGCTGCTGCTATCCACCTGATTTGTCTTCTTTGGAACCTCCAACTTTAGGTGTTCCAAGCCAAACTTCTCCAGCAGCATGCGGGACACAAGGGAATGCCCTTGTATTGTATGTTCTGTTGGCGTATTTGCCATTGGGTCTAAGTAGAGCATAGTGCTTCTCTTAATGTCTACAGCAATCAACACCCAGTGTGCACCTGAAGGATTCCATGGGATCAGGATAAAGTCTTTCTTTGTTATGTCAACATTTTTCCACAGTGCTTTCACAGATGATCCATTGCCAAGAGCTGACATTGTCGTATTGGGGGAGTACATGATTCCTTCCTTTTGTTTTTCCAGCTGATAGAAGAAAGAATTTATAACTTCATCATATAACCATCCTGTCACAAACTGCTGGTCATAGGATGTTAGTGGCACCAACTCTTCGACAGGAAGGTCATGCTCTATAGACTTCAAGTGGGCCATGGTTATGTTATGTGGTCCATTCTTATATAAAGTTTGTCCAAGGTCATCTACAGATGATAAAGGTGGGGTAAATGTCGCATTATGATTTTGTCTCCGATATTTTCGTGACAATCGTGTGTACACTCTCCCAGATGTCTGCTTGGTACTTGATATGTGCCCATGACTGGAATGCCAGCTTGTTGTTTTGCCTGACTCTTCTCTGTTGCTTGGACAGGACATTACATGTATATCTGATGTCTTTGTTATTTCTTCTGAATCTGTGACATTCATGACATCTTCATCATCGTCATTACCTTCAACATCAAGTAGTGTCTCCAAAATCTTCTTCTTCTTTTCAGTTGAAGGGCCAATGAAACCTTTTTTTGCCACCTTGCATTTCTTTGCTTTTTTCATAGGCTGAAGCTTCAATTTTTCATTTGGAAATATATTCACTTTTGGTTCCATTGAATGTAGCCGAGAAACTCCACACGCAACAGCTTTACATTGTAAGACCAGTTTCTTCATTGTACCCATGGCATAACTCAGAATATGTCGACTGACCTCCTCGTTGTCTAGAATGTTGTTCAGCTCAGTCACATACCCCCTAAAAGTTTCACGCATTCTCTTCCTTGAAGCTTCAAAGTTTGAATCTGGAAGTTTGGAACTAGTTGTATAAAGATGAGGCATATGATTGTCTTCTGCAACTTCAGTCACAACTGGAACATTACGACGCTGATGTATTCGCACTTGGTACGAATGTACCTTGTGTATATGCTTGCACAGTGTAGACTTGTCATTACAGTTACAGTGGTAAAGATGAGAACACAAGCCAATGCAGGACAGCTGTTGGCACTTATCAAAGCAGAGGTCTTCATAACAATGTTGCATCTGGGGAGTGACCATGTACGAGACATGTTTAACTGATTGAGATTTTACACTCCACGTACCCTTCTCCTGCTCTTCTATGTCATCATCAGGAATATCAATTCCTCGCTTGTGACGGGGTACACTGTCACAATTGTTTATTGATCGTTTGACGTCACCTGTTCTCCTCCAAAAGTCATCTGCCTCGATTTGTAGAAGTATCTTTATGAGATCATCAATACGACGGTTTGGTTGTCTATTCATATAGAATGTTTTTAAACGATTATGAAAGCTTTCAGCAAACATGTTGGTGTCTGATTCAGAATGGGGAAAATTGCGATGACACATTGCCCATGTCTCAGGTCTGTTCATGTAATAGGAAAAGAAGTGTTCCACGAACTTCTGGCACTTGGGAATGTAAGCATCTTTAAAACGTTTGGACAGTTCTTCAAATTTCCTGCTACTCCTCTCTTCCATCAGCAGACGTAGACAGTCATAAACATCTTTCTGTAGATCAGGATCTGATATGTCTTGCTGAAGTCGTCGCTGCCAAGCTCGGTGAATGTGCCATGTACACAACAGGTGTTTTATGTTCTGTCCAAATGCTGCTTTAATGGCATTTGGCCCACTGTAGTTGTCATCTGACATGATCACCTGTATTCTAAGGGAAGGGCATCTGTTTTTCATCTCTTTGAAAAAGTAGTAAAGTGTCCTCTCATCCATGTGGCTTGTGATAAGATGACCTACTGGGTAGCCTTTCTTAAACTCATCACGGACAAGAATGGTCAGGAGTTTATACTTGTACTGGTTTGTCCCATGTGTGTCATCAATAAACACTATCTCCTTGTCCTTCATCACTTCTAGTTGTTCCCTAGTTTGGAGCCCTACAACAAAAAGTTCGTCTGCATGAGGTAGATTTTCAATTTCTTTATCTCCAACTACAACCTGATGTTTTAAAGGCTTATATATCAAAACAGGGTTGTATTTCTCTTTGCATAGCTGTGAAATTAAGAAGTATGTTGCACTGCTGTCGTCTTCATGGGGTTTGGTGTTTAAATTAAGTTTCCGTTGCATCTCGCGCATGTTCTTTTTGCTTATGAATTGATGAGCTTGAAACTGTCCAATATCTGTGTCGCTGTCCCTGTTGTCACGGTCTCCTAGGCCGTCACGAAGCTCATGACTGATTTGTGTAATTGGCACACCCAATGCTAGTTGAGCTTCTACTTTCTCTTTGACTGACCTGGCAGTAGGGTGATGCTTGGTATCTGCGAAACATGGATCATGACTGTGTGTTCGTATGTAAGACACTTCAATCGACCCTGACTCCCGGTTTAGTTTTAATAACATTCTGGCAGGACAGGTGAGTCCAGTCTTTACCTGGCCTTTTTTGTTTTTTCTTGTAGTCTTCCTAGCAGGCTGGTCATGTGCACGGTGGGGCCGATCTGATCCATCATACTGGCAAATGTAATACCTATAACTAACTGCTGATTTGTCGGTAACATCTCCAGACTGCTTGCTGAAATAGACAGAATTTGTTGTCTCTTCCTTCTCTTTCCAGTCAAGGAATTCATCCTCTGAAGTAAACCGATGAGTACTACTCTCAGTTTCAAGGAAGTGATCATCCTCGAGATGCTGCAGCATCTTGGTTACGTGGTAGAAGACTTTGTCACAGGTTGGAAACATGCACTTTGTTTTCTTTACTTTGTCAGATTCATCAGGTTGTTGTTTGTGTACTCTCAGCATGTGCCTGTTTCTGTCATATTTACGCGTAAACTTCCTATTGCACAAGGTACAGCTGAATGGTGAATCCCGTTCAATGTATGTCGTGTTCTCTATACTAGCAACATTTTCCTCTGCATCAGTAGACTGCGTTTTGTGTACTTTCTGCTGTGGTTTGCTGGGGGACGTTTCATTATGGAACTGTCCAGTCTGTTGTGTCATATTTATCTCTGGGCTGTCTACCTTGTTGGCCTGCTGTACTACTCTTCCTGCTGGTGGCCTTTCCTTGTGTGATTTCTGATCATTGAGCTTTCCACTCTGCTGTGTCTTGTTCGCCATTGGGCTGTCCAACTTGTCCTGCTTGGGTATTGTTGGAGATGGAAGAGACGGCCATTCATCTTCACTAAGCTGACTGTTGCCCAAACCATCCTGCACATGGGACCAAGCTGGCATGCTAGTGAGCTGTGTCTTGTTTGCCATTGGGCTGTCAAACTTGTCCTGCTTGGGTATTGTTGGAGATGGAAGAGACGGCCATTCATCTTCACTAAGCTGACTGTTGCCCAAACCATCCTGCACATGGGACCAAGCTGGCATGCTGGTGAAATCTTCTGGTGCAAGACTTTTGTTGGCATCCAAGTTGATATCAGCTTCTGTTGGTCTTTGGGATGTGTTGTGTACAGCGACAAAGTGGTTGGGGATGAAATCAACAAGGCTCTGTGGCATGGAACTGCGGGTAAACATAATGGTAATCACTGGCTCCTCGTGACTGCTTAAGCCACGTCCACGAATAGTCCTTGTATATCTGTGTGTCAATTGGGACGGGCTCAAGAATTTGATTGGAAGGTGGAGTGCAGCACTGATGGCATAGAAGTGCTCCATGAGTGCCCACCCGTGAGGTTTAAGTACATCTTCAAGCAGCTCGCTATAGTTAGCGTTGTAAAGGTTTTTCCCTACTAAGGGCTGTCTGTAGAACTCGGGGTGTTCTATCATCTCGAGGGCAGCAAGTAGTCGGATGAACTTGTGGTGTTCCTGGGTACCAAACAGCGCTAGAGACGTAGCCCGATAACTACAGCTACCATCCCCATCAACTTGTAACGGACAGTGATCGTTAAGGTACAGGGGGTCCATTTTCTTGAGGATAGCGGAAGAGACAGCATCTACACGACTCTTTGGGGGTTTTGTGCTGGAGATTCTTCGGGCTGGCAGCTTAATCTTGTAAGTCTGCAGCAGCAGTCTCTCTGTAGCCGCACTTTGCTTGAGCTCTTCTTCTGTCTTTCCAGCACCCCGAGCCAGAGACAGTCTGTAATGACAGCAATAAAAGAATTATATTGTTGTCACACACTGAAATGGTAATCACCATGACAAAATGTTACTTTGAATGCACCAAAACTTGGACTGCTACTGAAAATTACACATACATTAGCCTTTATAAATCGAACAACTATTTCCCAAAACTCTTATCTTAGAGCCCAATATATGGGCAATGAAAAATAATACACAAAAAAATCAGGAGCACCTCACTTCTTCCAAAATGGACTGTTTGATGCAGTGCATGTCAGTTTCAAGTGTTTTCATACCCCTATATATGCACATGTAGTCCACTACTATACTCATTCTAAGTCACAATTGCAGAATAGTATTATAATCAAGGGTGATGTCGGGATCAGAGGGCGAGGGTCAAATGTGACGTCAAGGTGTGTGCGGGTTGGAAACTAGGGGGTGGGGGTGTTACG
>NW_017802736.1:229379-269695 GCF_001625305.1 Branchiostoma belcheri
TTAGGGGGGGGGGGCACAGGGGGGTGTACATGCCGACCAGATTGGGGACATGTTGAGATTTTTTTCAAAATCAAGCATTTTTTTAAATCAAATCAAAAATCAAAGTCAATAAAACGATCTCAAAGCAAATTCAAGGATCTTTACCTTCGCCAAGAAGGTTATGTTTTCAGGGGCGTTCATGTGTCTGTGTGTGTGTGTGTGTGTGTGTGTGTCAGCACGATAACTCAAGAAGGCTACGATGGATTGTCTTGATATTTGGTAGGTGGATAGGTCTTCATGAGACGTGGAACTGATTAGATTTTGGGCCTCCTAGCGGCTTGTTATGGTACTGCAGCTGAACTTCCGGTTTTGATATCTCGTGATCTAGACATGCTAGGGTGACGAAATTTAGATGGTAGGTAGCTCTTGTGCTGGGGAGGAAGTGACGTGAGTTTAGACCCCCTAGCTGCTTGCTCTGGAACTGCAGGGGCGTTAGTTGAAAAATGTTTAAAGGCGGATAACTCAAGAACCAATTGATGGATAGTCGTGATTTTTGGCATGTAGGTAGCTGAAGTGATGCTTGACATAATAATATTACAATTATGCAAATATTAATGTAATTTGCATAATTAATGAGGAAAATCTATAAATCAGCTGCATTCCATGAAAGGACTATTCAAGCTTGTGTCATATGTAATTAAGAACGGCAGAAATACAGGCAGATATAAATTTTGCAAATGAGGACTTAATTTGCATAATTAATGAGAAAATGTTATAATTACATAGTGGTAACTGCCTGGAATTTCATACTTGGGATATTTGAAAGCTATGTGAAGGTGAATATAGTTAAACATAATTTATTCAAATAAGGACCTCATTTGCATAATTTATGAGGAAATGCTATAATGGCATTCTTTGATAAGATAAGACTGTCTTCTGGTGTAGAATATGATCAACAGATATAATTGATGCAATGTAGGATCCTATTTGCACAATCAGGGGGATTAATCTATAATTTCTTAGTCATAAGGGCTAACATCATTTGGCGAAGGTATGAGATCGTGGAACTCTAGTTCTTCATGCAGCCGTTTGAATAGCTACACTGCCTACAGTGTTCCTGCCGATTATGTTCAGATGCAGCTTTGAAGTGACATAGAATTGAAACACAGCAAAGTTTCATGTCAAAAGTTTCCTGGCCGTGAAACCTTTGTAAAGTGCAGTCACCAGTCATTGAACGGATATCGCTATTTCATGATATTCACTCTAAACGATGCAAACGTCTACTAGTAAGTGTGTCACGATGGGCACAAACTAATACCTGCTATAACTTTATAAGGCAAACATACATTCTAGCAATGCAGACTTCGAATCGTATCATGAGATTGACGTTGCTTTCTTATATTGAAACAAGGAGAGAAGCAGAGAAGCTCCTTGATCGAAAGGTTGCTTGTTTTAAACCATAAGAATATATACAATGATCGGTTTTACTGTGTCCTAGGTTAGACATGCAATTGTCCGACTTAAAGGCTTCCAAGGGGCGAGAGGGGGGGGGGAGATCTACGGAATACGGAGGTATATGGTGAAATCGCTAACGATCTCACCCCCACTGGAGGGCGAAATCGCTGGGGGCCGAGATCACTGTGACACTGGCGGTACCATTCTGAGCGCCCACTGTCGTAACTTTTATTGGGTGAATGCTGTTCACATGTGGCCATTGTTTTGTACCTCCGTGTTACCGGTATGTCAGATGTCTCACCGACAGACTTACCAAGTTCATGGCTTCCACCCAGGTTTTCTCGCTCAGCCGCATCTGCTTAAGTGCGAGACATTTATTTTAGGTCGGCAAAGAAGCCAAGGATACCTTTCTGTAGCCAGGAGAGCTGCATGCACAGCACTAGAACAAAGAGTATGAGAGAGAATGCCTTTGGTACCACAAGATGGTGGCCAGAGCTCGTTGGAAGCTTTGGCCAGCGATTGGTTGCGTGACTGAATACGCCCTATAGAGATAACTGACAATACCTGTGAAGGGCTCCCTCGAAGCTGTAAGCACCTCTGTTGTGGACACACTGCTTACAGAGAAAGCTTTGCATGTTGTTTGACCAGGAGCGTCGGACATCATCGTCAATGTCATTGACACAGCACCTAAAGAGAGATAGAGGAAAGACCAAGGCATTGTCACATCATCTCCAAGTTAGCCAAAGGACCTGAAATTTGGTATAGGTTGGATACAATCCCACAGAACTTTATTTACACTTTTGGAATTTGTCACTTTTGTATGTAACGTTATGTAAAATGGGACATTTTTGGCTCCTATGCACTAATACCAAAACCAAATGACCTGAAATTCAGCATAAAGGAAGCTTGGCACGAAATGCTTTGACTATATAGTGTTCACTATTCAGATTTAACACTTTGAAATACTTTTATTTAACTTATTTTGAGTAAAAACAGTGATTGTAGTATGAAAACCCAAATCCCCAACTGACAGTTCTAAATAGAACACACGGGTTCATTTGTGCAGGAGGGGTAGGTCCATTTTTGGTGGGGGGTTGTGGTGAAGCTGCATTTCTTCCTGAGCAAATGCATGAATGTTGGCCTTTCTATGGGAAATTTGGAATGGGGAGTAAGAAAGGATGAAATGTGCTGTATTTGCTCTTGAGCAAATGTCGGCCTTTCCAGTTATTGGTATCATTTTTTACTGACATTTCTACCTATTTTATCTTATAGGATGAACCCATTATTTTTTGTGCACTCAATTCTTAAGGTTGTGTGCACCATTGCATCTGTTCCCCAAAACGAATTTGAAGCCGACCTGCTCTGGTGAATGGATACTGCCTGTCCAAATTGATACTGTCATCACCCTAGGATGTGCTTGAGGTTGAATATAACTCATTAACTGTTGCACACTGTTGCAAACTCCTCCAAGTATGCTTGTTAGTAGTAGATTGGAGAAAGGTAGATCTAGGTTGATGCTGTTGTTTTTTCTAATCAATACAAAGTGGCCCTGATGTAAACATCATTCATTTAATGATTGCCGGCATATATAGACACTACATTCTGTCTGGTGAGGGTAATTTTTAGTGTTACATGCACAAGTGTAAGAATATATCTCAAATCCCAAAACATTTCTTTCATTGAGTCAATACAGTGCCTTGTGTGTAAGTTGTAACATTATATGTATGGCTGCTACATGGCTGGTACATGTAGTCAATGAACACATGTCACTGATTGAAAAGCTCCAATATATGAGTTTCAATATGGTGAACTTACCTTTTGTTGCAGGATGAGCACAGTACCTCAGTTCCAGTATGTCTCTGTAGGGTTACAAGAAACACAAAGACTTTTAAGAACTCAATGCATCCTCTTGCAATAGACTTAGTGTATGTCCACCATGAAGTGACTATATCTTTAGGTATGGAGTGATGTTAATACCAACTAGAGTTCCCCGATCTCATACCTTCGCCAAATGATGTTAATCTTTATGACTGACAAATTATAGATTAGATTATTCCCCCCTGATTTAAAAAATAGGAACCTAATTTTCATGAATTATATCATTTTATCATAATCTCAACCAAAAAAACAGTCTTATATTAACAAACAATGCATTCTAGCATTTCCTAATAAATTATGCAAATGAGGTCCTGATTTGAATAAATTATGTTTAATGATGTTCACCTCAATTTAACTTTCAAATACCACAAGTATGAAATTCCAGTATGTCAATTACCAATGTCACAAGCTTTAAGGTCTCGGACCGGAGTTTCCCTCCGTATTTCGAGCAATTTGACACCCTCAGCCCGACGGGCTGTCATTTCTGTACTAAACGCGGGTCGGAATTTTTCACTCTTTTGGTGGAAAGGGGTGCCGTGCCGCTTATCAATACACTTGATTGATATTTTCTGCGCCCAATTTATTTAGGGGTAAATAAGGCACATCAAAGTACATTTTTAAAAAAGGGGTAATTTTTTTCGTCATTTTTAACCATGGCTGCATGGAAAAAACGAATTTTCCCAGGGTAACGGCTTAGTACTCGAAGAAGCTCAGAACCTAATGTTTCCAAAATTTGAATTTAATTAAAATCGATGCGATAAGTTTATCGCTATCTTCGATGGCCCGAACACACCCAGAACGCATATAGAACGTACAATCCCGGCGGTCAGGCGAAAAGGCCACATAACCATCCGCGCGGACGAATACCAGGAAGTCTTCGCTGGACCACCAACATTACGCCACCTATAAAGGCTACAACTAACAGGCTTTTCAGAAAATACAAAGATATGTACGCAGATATTACGATTTCAGGGATATCGCGGCCAAAACATACCATTCAAAGTCACGTTTCCGGCGATTTACTGCGCACTTACTTAGACTCTGGTCAGAATTAAACTCCGACCCGGAACCTTAAGGAGATTAATTTTCATAAAAAATTTTTAATATTCTTCAGAAACATTATATCTACCATATATCCAAATTTGGCTTGTATGCGATCATTACTTTTCCCGCGGCAGCGGTTTAAAGTCATGTGAAAAACACTGTGTTCTATGGCTACTTTTGCCAAGACGCGGCGCCTAGGCAGCTTTACAATGGAGAAATTAAAAAGTACCGTTTTTGGGGGTTTCGCTTTTCTCAAATCAGTTAAAACGGAAGGAAACGCCCGCTCTGGTCCTTGGCTAGGGATAGAAGTGGTTTTATCGTCCTTTCGGTGCTGTATACTTGCGGGAAACCTCTTTAAAGTTGGGATCGATGACGTCACGCAGTGACGTCATGCGTTGTCCAAGTTAAACAGCAGGGGGGCGCGTTTTTGCTTCACCGCTTTACATTAAAATGAAGAATACGTCAGATTTTGACCTTAGGCGATAGAACTGAGTCCACACTTTCCGAATCAAACGAGTCCGACACCAAACTCTTCACTACTTTGCCGTGAATGGCCTGTTAAGTAGCACAGCGCACCTTAAATGTGTGAAAAACTGCGTTCTTACAAGGCGCAAAACACAATCTGGGTGATGCTGCCGTGGCTAGGAGCGAGTAGTTGAAATAAATGCTGCAAAGTTGCGTGAAGTACTTATTAGGCTATCACTTAACACCAGCCAACGAAAAGAAGTTCGCGATTTTAAGCAGCCCTGAACCAAAAATCAGAAAACCTAGTTTTGCCTTAAATAGGCCTAAAACACTCTAATTTTGCTGTAAAATGTCTGTTGTAGTCACCATAAATGGATAGACTTGGCCGAAATTAAGGGGAAGTCAAATTTAGAGGTCGACTCACATGAAATGACATAGAAAATGAATTCATTTGAGAACATTTTATCGTCCAGAAACGATTAAAATTGCCCTTCACGGAGATTCGGGGGGGGGGGGGCGGGCAAAGGGGGAGGGGGGCGCCTAGGACCCGACATGTATATCCGGACTTTTGGACCCCAAAACAGTAGAATGGTGCGGTTTTTCGCAGAATCTGACAGCTTCGGCTGGAAAAATTAAAATCGATCGAATTTACGTCATCGATGACGTCATTTTCTGCGCATGCGCCGTCTTCTTAAGGTCTCGGACCGGAGTTTCCCTCCGTATTTCGAGCAATTTGACACCCTCAGCCCGACGGGCTGTCATTTCTGTACTAAACGCGGGTCGGAATTTTTCACTCTTTTGGTGGAAAGGGGTGCCGTGCCGCTTATCAATACACTTGATTGATATTTTCTGCGCCCAATTTATTTAGGGGTAAATGAGGCACATCAAAGTACATTTTTAAAAAAGGGGTCATTTTTTTCGTCATTTTTAACCATGGCTGCATGGAAAAACGAATTTTCCCAGGGTAACGGCTTAGTACTCGAAGAAGCTCAGAACCTAATGTTTCCAAAATTTGAATTTAATTAAAATCGATGCGATAAGTTTATCGCTATCTTCGATGGCCCGAACACACCCAGAACGCATATAGAACGTACAATCCCGGCGGTCAGGCGAAAAGGCCACATAACCATCCGCGCGGACGAATACCAGGAAGTCTTCGCTGGACCACCAACATTACGCCACCTATAAAGGCTACAACTAACAGGCTTTTCAGAAAATACAAAGATATGTACGCAGATATTACGATTTCAGGGATATCGCGGCCAAAACATACCATTCAAAGTCACGTTTCCGGCGATTTACTGCGCACTTACTTAGACTCTGGTCAGAATTAAACTCCGACCCGGAACCTTAATTGTCCTATCATGGAATGCAGCTGATTTATAGAATTTCCCCATAAATTATGCAAATTATATCCATATTTGCATAATTGTCACATAATTATATCAAGGATCACATAAGTTACCTACATACCAAAAATCACGACGATCCGTCAACCGGTTCTTGAGTTATCCCCTTTTGAATATTTTCAAGAATATATCGCTGCAGTTCCAGAGCAAGCCGCCAGGGGGCCTAAACTCACATTACTTCTTCCCCAGCACAAGAGCTACCTACCATCTAAATTTCATCACCATAGCATGTCTAGATCATGAGATATCAAAACCGGAAGTTCAGCTGCAGTACCATAACAAGACGCTAGGGGGTCCAAAATCTAATCATTTTGAGGTCTCATCAAGACCTACCCACTTACCAAGTATCAAGACAATCCATCAAGGCCTTCTCAAGTTATCGTGTTGACACACACACACACACACACACACACATACACGAACGCCCCTGAAAACATAACCTTCTTGGCGAAGGTAAATACCACAATAGCCCTGATTTCTGATTCTACAGGTGTTTGACTCCAGGTGTTTTAAGCAATCCTGTGTACTTGCTTTGAATTATTCTTCCAAAAACCCCCTCCTGACCTGAAAAGTACCTCTTTAACCCCTAAAATGTGCACTTTTTACTGCATTAAGTGTGAGTTTTGACTTAGGACAAACTGTATCACCCCCCCCCCCAACAAAAAAGGAATCTATCAAGATTGCACACACACAGACGGACATATAGGCACACTTTAGCACTGAACATCTCATGATCTCAATATTGTACTGAAACATCATGCTTGCATTTTCAGGTCATCACAACTTACTGATCCACTTGCTGTGTCTGAAAACATCATCTCGTTAGCCTCATTGTCAATGACTGGAGGCACTGTCTTCCGTTGTTTGTCTGGTGTTTTCTCATCCTGAAATCAGAGGATTTGCTTGTATAAGTCAACTACTCATAGATTTTCTTTTACTCAGAGTGATGTTAATACCAAATACCACAATAGCCCTGATTTCTGATTCTACAGGTGTTTGACTCCAGGTGTTTTAAGCAATCCTGTGTACTTGCTTTGAATTATTCTTCCAAAAACCCCCTCCTGACCTGAAAAGTACCTCTTTAACCCCTAAAATGTGCACTTTTTACTGCATTAAGTGTGAGTTTTGACTTAGGACAAACTGTATCACCCCCCCCCCCAAAAAAAAAGGAATCTATCAAGATTGCACACACACAGACGGACATATAGGCACACTTTAGCACTGAACATCTCATGATCTCAATATTGTACTGAAACATCATGCTTGCATTTTCAGGTCATCACAACTTACTGATCCACTTGCTGTGTCGGAAAACATCATCTCGTTAGCCTCTGGAGGCACTGTCTTCCGTTGTTTGTCTGGTGTTTTCTCATCCTGAAATCAGAGGATTTACTTGTATTAGTCAACTCCTCATAGATTTTCTTTTACTCAGAGTAATTCTTGTTGAAGACAAAAAGTTTGGTACTAAAACCCATTTGCATGAAGTTAGTTCCACACTTTTTGGTTAGTACAACACTTTTTCTGGTTAGCTGTCGCATCGGGAGTCAGGCATGCTCCTTGTGGGCAATCCAAGTAAACTTGTCAGGCCCAAGTAAACTATTTCCCAGTAAACTTGTCAGGCCCGTGGTCTATCTATAATGTACGTAACATAGCATCTATCCTTTTAGACTAAACTTTTACTGCACATCATGTTATTAAAAAATGGTTGGTATGATCAAAACATTACTCACATCCATTGGAAGAGTTCTCTTTCCTGAAAAACAATCAACATAAAGTATCAGAGCATTAAGCGTATGTATGTTTGCCTACTTGTCTACCAACTACAAAAGAAGATTCAGTTAACAATGTATAAGACGTATATGTGATGGTTGTCAGCCAAATTATGTTTAGATCCATAATGCACCATGTTACATACCAGAAAGCAATGGTTCAAAGCAATAGGATTTTGCACGTCCATTCTTGATGTATAGTGGAAAAAACAATGAACTCACTCTCCCCTGTTCCCATCCAAGCATCCCAAATCGCCTGTTCCGTGTCTTCCACACTTGTGCCATAGATAGTTCTGTATATGCACACCAAACACTCGGGCAGTAGCACACGGAAGATGTAGTCAGTTTCCTAAAAACATGTGAAGATGAAGATAATGGTGTTTGTGTTGATAAAGAAGTTGTTGGTGATGAAGATGATACATTCAATTACAGCCAAACCTTCCGAAGTCGGCGACCCAGGGGACCAAAGAAAAATAAAGTGGTCACCTTGGACAGGTGGTCTCCTTGAAGACACATGACTGAGACATGAATGGTCGAGATGTTGTAAGCAGTTTGTGTTTCCAGGTGGTCACCTTTAGACAGGTTGCTTGTGTCAATGGGGAAATTTTTGGAACCGAGAAAAAGCAGTCACCATGGCCAGGTTTGACTGTACAGTAAAACCTGCCAAGGTGACCACCTTTTCAAGCTGGCCACTTGTCCGTGGTGACTGCTTTTTAATCAACCTGTCCAAGGTGACCACCTGCCCAACACAACCGTGACTTTCTGAGTTGGGTTACTAGTACCTCGAGGACCGATACCTGAGATACCTGCCCATGGTGACCACATCATTTTAGATCATCTTATTGATTACTGATTATTGATAATAACGAATGGGAAATCACAGAAGTCAGCCAGCTTGCCTTGACTGCTGGAAGATGTTTTTGTGCGATATAAATTGTTCCATGTGCCACCCTCTGCACATGCATTCACCACAGAACTGAAGATACTCACAACATTTGACATTAAAACATCTCATCTTGGATGCCATTTATGTCTCAGTTAGGTTTTCACTAATGTCGCAGCATATAATTTATTATAAAGAGACCATAAGACAAATAGTTGATATATACATATAGAATACAACACGGGGTATTCCGTATGCGGCCGTCGGGCGATCCGACTCGCGGGAGGGCCGGGACCGAGGGCAATGCGGAATACACCGTGTTGTATTTTATTTATATCATACCCACCCAAGAAAACGCGCCTTTCAATGCAATATGAGCCAAAAGTTGGTGCCCCTAAACCCTCAAATGCAACAACATCAGTTCTAACATCCGGATTCTGTATTTGAATTTTCGAAAGGGGCACACGCGGTTAGGGCGAAACACGTTCGAATCGTTTTATGGAAGCCATGGAAGCGTTCGATAACGGGTTCCGGACCGGGCCGTACCGTAAAGTACGGCCCGGTCTGGAACCCGTTATCGCGGCCCGGGTATGATATAAATATATTTATATCATACTGAACTGAACTGAACTATATCATACCCGGGCCGCAATAACGTTCGATAACGGGTCCGGAACCCGTTATCGAACGCTTCCATGGCTTCCATAAAACGATTTGAACGTGTTTCGCCCTAACCGCGTGTGCCCCTTTCGAAAATTTGAATACAGAATCCAGACGTTGGAACTGATGTTGTTGCATTTTAGGGTTTAGTGGCACCAACTTTTGGCTCATATTGCATTGAAAGGCGCGTTTTCTTGGGTGGGTATGACATAAATAAAATACCGCGAGTCGGATCGCCCTCCGGCCGCAGGTCGGGCCGATACCTCGGGCGATACAGAATACCCCGTGTTGTATTCTATATATGTATATATATACATTGTATATTGTGATACCCTTAGCCTGAATAAACCCTTGCTCCTGGTGATAGCCACCTCCATTCATTAACATATGGCCATGAGCTAACTTCTTACCTCTCTACCATAGCGTGCCATCAGCAATCCATTGATGAAGTTGATTTGCTGATCTGTCACTAGTTGAGACATATGGAGCATTCCCAAATCCATCCTTCTTCCCACTGATGATTTGAAGATAGAAGAGAAAAAATATGGTGAGATTCTTAAAACCATAAAATGCGTAATGATCAACTATCACATTATGACAAAAGCAGGTGATTAACACTCTCAGCTGAATTATTATGGATTATAAAATCTTTGCCTATGATTACTTAATTATTGTACAATTGATCTTGATGTTTGATGTGATATACAGTTACTGTACATGCCAAAGATTTACTTACATCTATATCTATTTCCACTCATGAGGTGAAAGTCTATGTGCCTTTTATTTGCATTCGCTCCACTTTGGACGCCATCCAAGTGTGGGAACAATTCCTGTACTTTAACCGCAAGCTCATCCTCTCCTAAGTGCTTCAAGTCTGAAAACGAGGGAAATAAGTTGAATTAAAAAGAAAACTGTCACCAACAGACAGACAATGGTCTCTGGCCTTCACCAGTTCCTACAATTTCCCTGCATTGTTGATAAAAATACAGGACCCTACTCCTTTCACTCTCCTTTTCATAAACTAGTGCGCGAGGGAAACAAAAAAAGGACCAGATCTTTTAGTCCTGCATTTAAGTTAACCTATCCAGACACAAAAAAAATAATTGATGATTGAACCCTAGGATACTGTACATGACCTGCCTCATTAAGCAGTTAATTGATGTACGCATTCAACAAATTGTAGGGCCAGTTTACAAAACATCAAAGCAAACACACAGAAATACACACATCCAGACACACGTACACCCAAGACATACACAGATTTATTTGATAACAAAAATACAAAGAATAATATGAAATAAAGACTGAACTTTAAATTCCAACACTAGATACAGAATTGGGACTTGCCCCAAATTTCTGGAAATTAAAGTTAAGTCTTTATTTCATAATGATTTGTACCAACACAGACGAACTTTCATGCTAAGACAAAGATTAATGTCATATTTTATTCAGATTTCACCTTGTATGTATCTGTAAATGACCACCAATCACTGTTCTACATAATACTATGCAGAGATGCACTACAATGTCAAAATAGGATTTGAAACAGATACCTGCTGCTGAAATGCAAAAACTCATATGTAACTAGTATGAAAACTGTGTGTCCTTGTTTTTCAAAGATAGAAGAGGCTTGTCAGCAAATGCTTCAATGCTTATTATTCTAAATAGTATGTTGTTTTCCTTTGTGTTTGATATTAGATGGGCAGCTCTCTGGTGATAAGTGAGGAGGACAACCAGTCTTAGAGATGATGGACATTTCTGACGACATCTTCTCGGAAGCAGATATGCAACAGCCAAGAAGTCAATCCAATGCGGGAAAGCATGTGGATGTGACGGCATAAACCCCGAGTATCTCAAGTACATGTATGCTGGTTTGGATGACATAGTCCTGAGCTTTATCAACAAGGCTTACTCTACCAGTGAGTTACCAAAGAGTTGGAGGACGCTCAGCATAGTACAAGTACCGAAATCAGGAGAATGTCAAAACCTGACAATTACAGGGGCATCAGCCTGCTACGTATCTCTCGTCCTGACTATGACTTTGCGTACGACTTAGTGCTGATCTCTGAAACAGTGGAAAGAGCTTGTGCCCTCCTTGCAGAGGCAGAACGACACTGTAGGAGGATCAGCCTCCATTTGAAAGCCAAAAAGACCTAGTTTAAAATTCAACCGAAGACACACACTGTAGCTGCTCTTGATGGCACCCAGCTTGACATTGTCAAGGAATTTAGATACTTAGTAGGGTGGATTGCACAACATTGCATGACTTTAAATTGAGGAGAGCCCTTGCATGGAGCACCTTACACAGCATGAGGAGAGTATGGGACTCAAACATGGACAGTAAACTCAAGAGGCTAAGAGACCTGGACTCTGACGGTACACCAGAATGCTCATGAGGGTGCTCAACATCTCCTGGGAGGACCGTGTGACAAACTCTGTACTCTAAGATGACCTTCCCAGAATCTCCGAAAGGATGTTCAGAACAAAAGATACAAAAACAGAAAGGTCAACCATTATAAGGCCCAGTTTTCATCTTCAAATTTGCCTTCCTAAGAACTAGCAACTCCTCAGGGACACCCCACCCCCTCAGCACACAAAAATAGTAATTTTTAGTGTTTGTTGGAACCAAAATAAGAATGGATAATGATGTTTATGGCATTGGTGTAATAAAGGCAATATATTCTGTTACAGTACTTTCATTGGGCGTCAGGAAATTGTACTGCGATATGAACCATGTAGAGTAGTAAAATGTGAGCAAAGAAGGCGTTGACTATGATTATTCTCTGCTGACGTACTAATAAATCCTTAACTCTTCCCACCCGTTCCAAGCTTCTGTTGCACTTCTTAACTTCTTAACTACAATTGTATATGAGCAATGTGGTTGTTGTATGTGGGGTTTTGATCAATGTGTAGTGCAAATAATTTTTACTGAATAGGGTTCTCACCAGGATTTTTTCATAGCATAGGGGTCAGGCACAGAATGGCAACTTTTGTGGCGCAAAATCACTCATTGAGCCAAAATATTTTGAAACTCATAACCCTGAGACACTATTTCTTGTTTAATGAGGAACAAATTTTCATTCTTAAGTTATATTTTCCTTTTTTGCAAGATCTATGAAGGTTCTCCCTCCCAAAACACCCCTGCTGGGGTCAAAATCATAGGTTAGCCGTACTCAGGGGCTCCTACATGTATGCTACAAAGGCCTGGCTAGAACACTGCTGAGGCGCATACTGGTTTGCTGTTCCCACTTGTAAGCATTGTTTTGGAATTTCCGTTGTTTAGTTTCATCATGTCAAAAGAATAAGTTTCAGAAGACATAACGTGCAACTTTGCGATTTTTAGAGGGGGGACCAATTATGTCAGGCATTCTGAAACATTTGAATAAGTTGGCCATGCCTCATTGTCAATTAACGAACTATCCCTGACCCGCTTTATTGGGACAAACCACTCAGAACACACGTGTCCCGCTATCCCTCTTGGTGTTTACCATGTTATGTTATTGGCCATGATAAAGACAAAGAATAAGTTTTAGAAGACTTTAACTACTAACATGGCTAGAAAGTGTAAGAAGTGATGTGTTTTTGGGGTGAAAATTGATTTTGGGCCCGAAAATTTACTAAAACTAGAGAGGTTACAGAAGTTGAAATTCAATTGTTCTCGTAGCTAGAGGGATATCCTTCATTTGCCAACACAGTGTTTTGGCTTATTTCTGGAAAGAGACGGTCTCTTCTCTTTCAGGAAATGGATCTCCCAGAATGACGTCATCCGAACAAGACGTCACTCCAGGCCGGTCACTCACCCTAGTCAGTAAACCCACGTGGTAAAGTTCCAAACATAAAGGCCATGCTGATTTAATTATATGGATGACATCCTCTGGGAGCCCCAAGACTGATGTGATCGTGCGCGTGCGAATAAAAAAAAACGTTTGGCCAAAAAAAATTTTCTTTCATTATGAAATCTAGGTGGTTTTGAAGGTGGCAAATTTCAGGAGTATGGTTTGGCGAATAATCTATATCATCTAGTCTTCAAATTCATTTATTTACATTTCCGTTTTTACGTTAGATTTTGGCATTCTACGACAATGGTATCGTTTCCCAATATTTTTTTTAAGTCACGGTTATATATTTGCTCAATTTGCTTTGTACGATTTACAGTATGGCTGGAAACCGCCGAAAACGGCCGAAAATTGATGCGCGCGTGGATTTCATCCATATAATCAAATCAACATGGCCTTATGCTGTGGCTGTGGAGCTTCCAGGTTGGCCCGAACACACATGTTTCGAATTATCACTGTCGATACATTCATCAAAATGAATCCTTGATAGGATAAAATAATTGATATAAACATTGAGTTAAACAACATGGTCATACTTTATAAAGCTGGTCAACTTACAAGGATCCTAGCAATTTTAATATTCTAGGCTGGATAGAGATTTTGAGATTTTATCGAGTCTCTATGATGATGTTTATCATCTCTAGAAGTACCCATCATCGGATTTCGTCCGCAGATGGTAGTTTTCGTTTCCGTTAGAGGGTAATAGTTATCACGAGTACCACCCTTGACAAACCTAACTTTGGCAATGGTCTGCGTTAAGAGGTCGGTGATTTAAGGATAGCATAAGTGTGAAGTTTAACGTGAGAAACCTGGGGAAGACGGGATAGTTTCAATCGGTTCGTTTGTCGTGGTTAGATGAACAATTTGAACTGGAAGTAAGAATATGCTTTTTCCACGTGGCACGCACACAGGGTGCCAAAAAATTAAACCTCATTGTAGACACTGATAATCGTTTTGAATGATTTAATAAGTTGAATGAGTTTGTACTCAATCTGTTGATTGCAGAGCATAAGTTAATATACAATATAGGAATCACGAGAAATTCGAATAATCGTTAATTCTGCTAGTTGTGCAACCATATAGCTACAACCCGAAGAACAGACTACACACCAACCTTTTCTCGCCTTCTTCTTCTTCTTTTGTTTTTTGACGGGCATTATAAGTTTTGAAGTACTCCGGGAAGCCAAGAGAGGGATAATGAAAAAAAAAACCGTCGGAGACTGGACTCGGTGAACGCACCCGCGCGACGCACAGAGGTTGTGGCCTGCAAGGACAGCTGTGTCTACGTAGGACACGCCTGCGCAGTTTGCTTGATGAAATAGATAAAACCGAGGGAGTTTGGTTAAATAAACACAGTTTTTGCTTTTATGTCTGCATTGGGGGGTCCTGTTGGGGGAGAAGGGCCCAAAACGGTCATCATCTGACAGTGACTGATTCCTCAGACAAAAAGAGTGAGAGTGTTTGTCGGTGTCATTTTCGATTCGTCATTTTCGAGGTTTTTATATTTTCACCCAAGACTTCTGTTACGTTTGCCTGTCAAGGTGGACGGATTGGGTTTAAAAAAAGTTCTCGCAAAGTTCCGATAATGGACGGAAAACTGGTGCAGGGCAGGCCAGATCAACGTCATTTTATGGATGACATCCTCTGAAGACCCACAAACTAGTGCGCGCGTGCGAATAAGTAATTCAGGTAAACCACAGGAATACACAGCTGGTGTTGTGAATTTGCGGCAATACATATACATAGCGACGTATATACGACAAGCCAACACATATACATACACACACATGCTGGATTTTTGCGGAATTTATCAATCGGCACTGTACATATGTACTATGCAGACATTGAGAGCCAGACATTGAGAGCTTTTTTTTTAGAACAGGCGAAAATAAATGCGCACGCGGATGTCATCCATAAAATTAAGTCAGTGTTTCCTTGAGGCCAAGGAATATTTTTCTCAGAATACGTAATACCTGTCCAACACTTTCAGGACCAGAAAAGTACAGACACAATATTGTTTGGATATTAAATTGCCGACCGCCTATCACGGAGCGGGAAATGAGTGCGTCATATTCGCTCGATATTTGACCGTCCCAAGCATGTCTCCTATACATATACATGTACATAGCGACGTAAGCCGACACATATACATACACACACATGCTGGCTTTTTTCGGAATTTATCAATCGGTACTGTACATGTACTTCAACGGCTCCCGTATTGTCACAAACTACTATGGTGTAGGAAGTAGGAGTGGTGACCGCTGCCACCGGTGTTGTATATTGGAGAGGCTGCTAGAATGACGACTGCACGGCTTGGGCCAGACTGATTCCATAGACACAAGGTCCCTGTCCTTAAGTGACACCAGATGTGATCACCCACCACTCCTACTTCCTACACTGGACTACGGTAACGTAAACAGGATGCTATGCAAATGAGCAATGCACACTGGGACACCCTGTGATGGGAAAGTCTATCTCTAACATATTTCTGATATGATTTGCTTTGCAGGATGCGGAAGAAAAGGAAGAACAGGCTTTCCGCCGTGACCTAGCAATCCTGGCCAGCTATGAGAAACATCTCGACTGCCCGAGGAGAGGAAAGGCGGCGCAGATGATGTATGACGCCTATGTCAAGTTAATGAATTCTGAGTAAGGTAAATCTCTCCCAGTGTCTGTTTATTGCGAAAGATCAAGGGTTACAATTCAACTTGGGTTGACAATTGACCAGGTGAGATACCTTACAGGTGAGTTACGTGTATAACGTTTCACTTGGGTTGACAATGGACCAGGTGAGACACCTTACAGGTGAGTTACGTGTATAACGTTTCACTTGGGTTGACAATGGACCAGGTGAGACACCTAACAGGTGAGTTATGTGTATTTCCAATGACTGTTGACAATGGACCTGGTGAGACTCCTTACAGGTGAGTTACGTGTCTAACTTTTGCTTTTGTAGGAATTTACTGGCACTTGTAGGAGCTGTGACTCCGAGAGGCCCACCAATACTTAGTGTTAGAACATTATTTGATTCTGTATAAAATTGGACAATGTATTGCCCATGGCCTGTGTAAATAAGGACTCTGTTGATGTGAGCTTTGATCCTTTTTTTAATTTTAAGTTCTTTTTAAAATGTTATTAGTCAGACTGTATGATTTGAAATGATATGGCATACAGGTATAACAACTATTTGAACAACTTGAACTATTTTACATTGCAGGTGAAACTGTCATGACTACATTGGACCAAGATTAAACCCTTCATTGGAAACAGGCTGCAGTTCTTTTTCCAATTTACATGTACACATGTACTACCATTGTGTTTATATTGAGGTCACTAGCTTTCAGATAAACACATGAACAGGTAAAGAGAAGTGTTCTCATATTTACCATTGTAGACTATAACTCAGCACATTGTGAACTTTTGTATACATGTACGTATATACAGAAAAAAGTGCACAAATCAAGATGTGAATGATTTAACAAAACTTTGTACAATTGCTAGGCTTGCCTACCGTGAAACTCACCTGGTAGATATTGTGTTCATGATAATGATTGTGTGAACTGTAATTTCAGAGTTCAAACTCTAGTACAATACTGTGAAAGAAATGAATTACAGATCATAACGCTGTAGATACAAGCACCTTTATCAACTTTATCCATTCTATTTCTGATGTTTTGTGACATAAGATTATTTGCAGAAAAGTCAGTGTAACTGTTGTATACATGCATTTTTACTGATCCCTGCTGCATGCTTCTCAAACCAGTGTGCTACCAGTAACCTTCTAGGCAAAGGTTCAACATTACAATGTTTCAGAGCAATGGGTGTGATGGCTTGGAGTTTTTTGCACTTGATATATACAGGTAATGTTATATTCTTAGGAGAAATATGATTCTTATACAAAGTGTAAAAACAAAGTGGAAAAACCTTATACTGTCAACGCTTACCACCATACACAAGAAATTATGTCTCAAGTTTACTTGTCTCTGTAAAGATAGATGTTTATGACATAATGGCCTATTTTCAGCATTTTGATCACCGTCGATGGCAGCAGTCTCTGACTCACATTTGACCCAGGATCCATGTTCATTGTTGACGTTGATATCTGCAATGAGAAACAGTTAATATGAATATGATGATGTTGGTGTCTGTACGACATGTACATTAGCTACTGCAGGAAAAAACTAGAATTAGTAGCCTCTTACCCTTTCTGTGGGAGCAGTTATCCTGGGTAGCATAGTCTCAAAGATCAGGCCATTCAAGTCCAAACACATGATTCACGTCACCATCAAGAACAGGTAGAGGAAGTTCTTTTGGTAAAAAATAATACTAGGGACCAGGTGAGACCAGTTAAGATAACGTACAGGTGACACAGGTGTGTTTCTGGCACTAGGGACCAGTTGAGACCAGTTAAGATACAGTACAGGTGACACAGGTGTGTTTCTGGGCACTAGGGACAAGGTCAGACCAGTTAAGATACAGTACAGGTGACACAGGTGTGTTTCTGGGCACTAGGGACCAGGTGAGACCAGTTAAGATACAGTACAGGTGACACAGGTGTGTTTCTGGGCACTAGGGACAAGGTCAGACCAGTTAAGATACAGTACAGGTGACACAGGTGTGTCACGGAAATGAAAAGAAACCTACAGTGGACCTCACTGGAAGACAGAAGAAAGATGTCTAGACTATGCATGATGTACAAAATGACTAATAAACTGGTGGATGTCCCAACTACTAAGTACCTAATACCAGCCCAGAAGAGAACAAGAAATAGCCACGCGTTCAAGTACCAGAGTTATCAACCAAGGATTGAGGTGTTCAAGAATTCATTCTTTCCTAGAACTATCGCAGAGTGGAACTCACTGTCACCAAGTACAGTAGGGGCATTGTCAATAGATAGCTTTAAACAATGTCTAGAGCTAGAAGTTCAAGGGTTAGGTGTAACAAGTCGATCGGTGTAATATAGCCAGCTGCCGCCGCGCCGCGTGCCTGTGAAGCTGGTGTGTTACGCCGAAAGGCGGTTATACCGGCTATACAGATACAGATACAGTAAGGATCACAATGACCCCGGGCGGGAGGACTCCAACACATACCCGAAGGCTATACCTAGCATGTATATTATGGTGAAATTTCGAGATGTTTTGAAAAAATCTCGACATGTTTTGCAAAAAATGTCGGGATATTTTGAAAAATATCGGGATGTTTTTCGGAACATAGGGATGTGATACAAATGAATTGCTTGTAGCTTTACGAGAGTTCAAGACAGAGCAAATCTGTTTACAGCAGAGATAGACCAGTATTGTAGGATACTAATGTCCAAATTTCATCCAAAAATATCATTTTGTTCTCGGTCTAGAAAGGAAAACGCAATTTTGCGTGATGCCGTCAAAATCGACCTAAATTGTCTATGCGAAACACAGCCGTTTGAAGGCGAGCTCGCTTTGCGCGAGCTGAAAACGCGTCAGTTTCTGTATCTTGCCTGAAACTGATTGAATTTCTTTCAAATTCGGCAGGTATGTTCATAAAAACTCACAAAGTTCCTGTATGAGTTTCCATACTGATGTCGTAATTAGTCATTGAGTTATTTACAATTGAAATGTCTTAATGAAAGCATAGATCGCTCACAACTTTTCAAAATAAAAGTTTACTTTCCTCCGAAATGAAGTAGTGCAACCATTGAAAAACGATGTGGTGATATCACTGAAAGGTCCTTATCAGACGTAGAAGATTGTGTTTATTTTATAATGCAAATCCCTAACTCTACTTTATTATTACAATATCGTACATTCCAGTGGGACTTTGGGGCATGGCCGAAAAATGAGGACAAATGAATTGCTTGTAGCTTTACGAGAGTTCAAGACAGAGCAAATCTGTTTACAGCAGAGATAGACCAGTATTGTAGGATACTAATGTCCAAATTTCATCCAAAAATATCATTTTGTTCTCGGTCTAGAAAGGAAAACGCAATTTTGCGTGATGCCGTCAAAATCGACCTAAATTGTCTATGCGAAACACAGCCGTTTGAAGGCGAGCTCGCTTTGCGCGAGCTGAAAACGCGTCAGTTTCTGTATCTTGCCTGAAACTGATTGAATTTCTTTCAAATTCGGCAGGTATGTTCATAAAAACTCACAAAGTTCCTGTATGAGTTTCCATACTGATGTCGTAATTAGTCATTGAGTTATTTACAATTGAAATGTCTTAATGAAAGCATAGATCGCTCACAACTTTTCAAAATAAAAGTTTACTTTCCTCCGAAATGAAGTAGTGCAACCATTGAAAAACGATGTGGTGATATCACTGAAAGGTCCTTATCAGACGTAGAAGATTGTGTTTATTTTATAATGCAAATCCCTAACTCTACTTTATTATTACAATATCGTACATTCCAGTGGGACTTTGGGGCATGGCCGAAAAATGAGGACAAATGAATTGCTTGTAGCTTTACGAGAGTTCAAGACAGAGCAAATCTGTTTACAGCAGAGATAGACCAGTATTGTAGGATACTAATGTCCAAATTTCATCCAAAAATATCATTTTGTTCTCGGTCTAGAAAGGAAAACGCAATTTTGCGTGATGCCGTCAAAATCGACCTAAATTGTCTATGCGAAACACAGCCGTTTGAAGGCGAGCTCGCTTTGCGCGAGCTGAAAACGCGTCAGTTTCTGTATCTTGCCTGAAACTGATTGAATTTCTTTCAAATTCGGCAGGTATGTTCATAAAAACTCACAAAGTTCCTGTATGAGTTTCCATACTGATGTCGTAATTAGTCATTGAGTTATTTACAATTGAAATGTCTTAATGAAAGCATAGATCGCTCACAACTTTTCAAAATAAAAGTTTACTTTCCTCCGAAATGAAGTAGTGCAACCATTGAAAAACGATGTGGTGATATCACTGAAAGGTCCTTATCAGACGTAGAAGATTGTGTTTATTTTATAATGCAAATCCCTAACTCTACTTTATTATTACAATATCGTACATTCCAGTGGGACTTTGGGGCATGGCCGAAAAATGAGGACAAATGAATTGCTTGTAGCTTTACGAGAGTTCAAGACAGAGCAAATCTGTTTACAGCAGAGATAGACCAGTATTGTAGGATACTAATGTCCAAATTTCATCCAAAAATATCATTTTGTTCTCGGTCTAGAAAGGAAAACGCAATTTTGCGTGATGCCGTCAAAATCGACCTAAATTGTCTATGCGAAACACAGCCGTTTGAAGGCGAGCTCGCTTTGCGCGAGCTGAAAACGCGTCAGTTTCTGTATCTTGCCTGAAACTGATTGAATTTCTTTCAAATTCGGCAGGTATGTTCATAAAAACTCACAAAGTTCCTGTATGAGTTTCCATACTGATGTCGTAATTAGTCATTGAGTTATTTACAATTGAAATGTCTTAATGAAAGCATAGATCGCTCACAACTTTTCAAAATAAAAGTTTACTTTCCTCCGAAATGAAGTAGTGCAACCATTGAAAAACGATGTGGTGATATCACTGAAAGGTCCTTATCAGACGTAGAAGATTGTGTTTATTTTATAATGCAAATCCCTAACTCTACTTTATTATTACAATATCGTACATTCCAGTGGGACTTTGGGGCATGGCCGAAAAATGAGGACAAATGAATTGCTTGTAGCTTTACGAGAGTTCAAGACAGAGCAAATCTGTTTACAGCAGAGATAGACCAGTATTGTAGGATACTAATGTCCAAATTTCATCCAAAAATATCATTTTGTTCTCGGTCTAGAAAGGAAAACGCAATTTTGCGTGATGCCGTCAAAATCGACCTAAATTGTCTATGCGAAACACAGCCGTTTGAAGGCGAGCTCGCTTTGCGCGAGCTGAAAACGCGTCAGTTTCTGTATCTTGCCTGAAACTGATTGAATTTCTTTCAAATTCGGCAGGTATGTTCATAAAAACTCACAAAGTTCCTGTATGAGTTTCCATACTGATGTCGTAATTAGTCATTGAGTTATTTACAATTGAAATGTCTTAATGAAAGCATAGATCGCTCACAACTTTTCAAAATAAAAGTTTACTTTCCTCCGAAATGAAGTAGTGCAACCATTGAAAAACGATGTGGTGATATCACTGAAAGGTCCTTATCAGACGTAGAAGATTGTGTTTATTTTATAATGCAAATCCCTAACTCTACTTTATTATTACAATATCGTACATTCCAGTGGGACTTTGGGGCATGGCCGAAAAATGAGGACAAATGAATTGCTTGTAGCTTTACGAGAGTTCAAGACAGAGCAAATCTGTTTACAGCAGAGATAGACCAGTATTGTAGGATACTAATGTCCAAATTTCATCCAAAAATATCATTTTGTTCTCGGTCTAGAAAGGAAAACGCAATTTTGCGTGATGCCGTCAAAATCGACCTAAATTGTCTATGCGAAACACAGCCGTTTGAAGGCGACCTCGCTTTGCGCGAGCTGAAAGCGCGTCAGTTTCTGTATCTTGCCTGAAACTGATTGAATTTCTTTCAAATTTGGCAGGTATGTTCATAAAAACTCACAAAGTTCCTGTATGAGTTTCCATACTGATGTCGTAATTAGTCATTGAGTTATTTACAATTGAAATGTCTTAATGAAATCATAGATCTCTCACAACTTTTCAAAAGAAAAGTTCACGTTCCTCCGAAACGAATGAGAGCAACCGCTGAAAAAGGACGTGGTGATACCACTGAAAGGTCCTCAATAGGCGTATATAAAAGATTATGTCAATTTCATAATGTAAATCCCTATCTCTACCATATCATTGCAATACCGCACATTGAAGGGGAATTTTGGGGGCATGGCCGAAAATAAAGAAAGATGAATTACCTGTAGCTTTACGAAAATTCAAGACAGAGCAAATCTGTTCACAGCAGAGATAGATACGTATGTCAGGATACTGTTGTCCAAGTTTCATCCAAAAATATTATTTCCTTCTCGGTCCAGAGAGGAAAACGCAATTTTGCGTGATGCGGTCAAAATCGACCTAGAATTGTCTATGCGAAACACAGCCGTTTGAAGGCGACCTCGCTTTGCGCGAGCTGAAAACGTGTCGGTTTCCATTACTCGTTTAAAACTGGACGGATTTCTTTCAAATTCGGCTGGTATGTTCATGACAGCTTACAGAGCTACTGTACGAGTTCCCATGCTGATGTCATAATTAGTCATCGAGTTATGTTCAATTGAAATTTCTTCATGAAAGCATAGATCTCTCACAACTTTTCAAAATAAAAGTTTACATTCCTCCCAAACCAATAGGTGCAATCAATGAAAAAGGAAGTGGCGATACCACTGAAAGGTCCTCAACAGAATATATAGAAGATTATGTCTATTTCATAATGTAGATCCCTAACTCTACATGTATCTTAGTATTGCGATGCCTTATTTGCTCAATGTGGGAGTCAGGCCAATCACAGAAATGTAGAATCTTGTTGAGTCCTAGAAATAAAAGAAAAGTTGTGAGCATTTATATAAAAACCAAATAAAAGTTAACTTTCCTCCAAACGAATGAGTGCAACCGCTGAAAAAGGGTGTGGTGATATCACTGAAAGATTGTGTCGATTTTACAACTGTTATTCCCTAATACCTTATCATTGCAATATACCACATCAAAGGGGACATTTGGGCATGGCCGAAAAATGAAGAAAGATGAATTGCCTGTAGCTTTACGAAAATTAAAGACAGAGCAAATCTGTTCACAGCAGACATACATAAGTATGTCAGGATGCTGGTGTCCAAGTTTCATCCAAAAATATCAATTCCTTCTCGGTCTAGAAAGGAAAACGCAAGTTCACATGTCGCGTTAAGAATCGACCTAAATTTGTGTATGCGAAACACAGCGAAGCGGAGGCGGCCTCGCTTCGCGCGCGCTGAAAACGTGTCAGTGTCTGTATCTCGCCTAAAACTGATTGGATTTCTTTCAAATTCGGCTGGTATTTTCATGAAAGCTTACAAAGTTACTGTATCAGTTCCCGTGCTGATGTCGTAATTAGTCATTGAGTTATTTACAATTGAAATGTCTTCATGAAATCTCTCACAACTTTTCAAAATAAAAGTTTAAATTTCTTTCAAATTCAGCTGGTATATTCATAGAAGCTTATAAAGTTACTGTATGGAATCCCAGTCTGATGCCGTAATTGGTTGACATTGGCTTCATTAAAGCATAGATTTCTCTGAAGTAAAAAAAAACCCACAGGTTTACGTTCCCCAAGAAAGATTGAGTGCAACCATTGAAAGGGGCTTTAAATCTGTCATTTTCTGAAGGTTTCTTCATCTCAATCACTAATTCCTACATTACCTCAGAATTGCAAAAACTTTCCATTATAAAGTCCTTTTAGTCTTTACACAGTCACTCCTATCAAATACTAGGGTTGTTAACGGCATGCATGATACATGATTTAATGCTGTTCATTTGCAGTTTGTGTATTGTATACTGACTTGAACTACACTGAAAATAAAAGTCTATTGAAACAATAGTGAAAAGATGTATTTCAGCTTTAATAATAATTGAATTGTGCTAAAAATAATATACAATGCATCATCAATATACAGGCAATCAATGTCTACAGGTACTACAGGTACTGAATCTAGTTACTATAATACCATGTTATGCTTTAAACAGTTCTATAAATATTGTTCTACATGCAACTAGGACAAATAGAAAACAAACAAACAAACAAACAGAATTGTTGTACAGTTCATCACTATAATCTACTTCTAGTTAGTCTACTTTTTGGAGAAAGAACCTGTCAGAATTAATATAACATAAGTAACGGTTCAGCATTCTTGTTGAGAAAAAAAGGCTGGCACTTCCAAGAATTCCAGGATGTGATGCATAGACAGCTCCATTTCCTGCTGTGTGATCTTTCTCTCCTTTCTGGAAAATACGTTGAAAAAAGAGAGAAATGCGTATGGTCTTCTTATCAGGTCTGAAGAGCTCAAGAGCTGTGAGCCATACAAACCTTACTTGTATGGTTTCTTAATTTGTCCATAGATAAAGGACACTGCAAATGTCACCTATACAGTAGTGCCTTACTGTTCCCCAGGGCTAAGAAATGTGCAATTCTTACCTGTACAGTGCCTTACCTGTTCCCCAGGGCTAAGAAATGTGCAATTCTTACCTGTACAGTGCCTTACCTGGTCCCCAGGCCTGAGAGCCGCGCAGATATTACCTGTACGGTGCCTTATCTGGTCCCCAGACCTAAGAGCCACGCATATATTACCTGTACGGTGCCTTACCTGGTCCCCAGACCTGAGAGCCGCGCAGATATTACCTGTACGGTGCCTTACCTGGTCCCCAGACCTAAGAGCCGCGCATATAATACCTGTACGGTGCCTTACCTGGTCCCCAGACCTGAGAGCCGCGCAGATATTACCTGTACGGTGCCTTACCTGGTCCCCAGACCTAAGAGTCGCGCATATAATACCTGTACGGTACCTTAGTTACCTGGTCCCCAGACCTAAGAGCCGCGCAGATATTACCTGTACGGTGCCTTACCTGGTCCCCAGACCTAAGAGCCGCGCAGATATTACCTGTACGGTGCCTTACCTGGTCCCCAGACCTGAGAGCCACGCAGATATTACCTGTACGGTGCCTTACCTGGTCCCCAGACCTGAGAGCCGCGCAAATATTACCTGTACGGTGTACTTGTTTAGGACAGAAAAATAGTTGTAGATTGTAATGCCCAGGCGTGGTATGTATGGAAATCCCCCATTAGAAAACAAACCAAGACAAAAGTATTTCAGGCATGCATTGAAGCTTTTCTTTTGTACGGATCCGATTCGTGGGTCATGAACACTACAAGATTCAATAATACCTACTATAAGATGTTGCGGGTAGCCTATAACATACCTGGTGTAAGCACTTCACAAACAGTTACACCACGGTAGTGAAAAGATGCTATCTTGCCCTTGCGGATCATGTGACTCGTGGTAGAGAACAGTGGGACGACTCCTACTTTGGTCTCCAGATACAAAAAAGGAGAATTGGTTGTCCAAGCACAACTCATTGAGTCTGAAAGAATCTCTAGTCTGCAAGGATCGGAACTTCTGTCCACAATGACAGTGATAGACTGTACTGGAGACAAAAATTCACAGCTACACCTCATCGAATAGAGAGGCTCGAGGAAGATTGAAGAAGATTGTTTCAATCATAGTTTGTGTGTAGATCGACCTGTGTTTATTTAATAGTAGGTCGGAATTAGGACACCCGTATAAATTTGTGATTCTGCTGTGCGTCTCCCAAACCATTATGCTTGGGTACAAGGCCCTGAAGTGAAATACACAGCTGTGCACCTTTAATGATTTTGAGCTTTATCAACGAAAATTATAACAAAAGTGCTGTTTGAGTTTCTTACTAATACCGACATACAGAATTAGACCCAAGACCCTCACGAGGCTCCCCTCACGCAGTCATGATCCGCACAGGAGTGGAAAGACGCCGGAGGAGTGCAACCCTCCCCTCCCCACCGCGAGGAATGAGTACATATGACCTCAACTCGACCCCAGTACATGTGACCTACTTACTTATGCAGTGCGCATCTCTGCCTTGTGCAAAAATCGTGAGATTGGTGTCCGCCATTTTGGGACAGGTGACGACAACAACAATAAAGTTACTGAGCGTTATTTTTTCTGCACATTTGAAGCCGAATGACAACCGAAAGAATCGTCAAAAACACACAAATAATCTACAGTCAGTCTATAGTTTTGAAGAACTTCATAAACATTTTAAACGTACTCACGCTACTAACATGAGTTACTTACAAAGTTACCGAAGGCCGATATCAAACAGTACCGCTACATATTTAACTGTTGTTCGACTCGATTCTCACCAGCGTTAAGTTGGTACTCTCGCCCTTATGTGAGGTGGAACGTTATCCACTAAAGTTTCGTTCTATAAACCGTCAGAATCCCGGAGAAGTGACCAGAACACCTGGCCATGATACATGCACACCTGAAGTTACCTGTTTAACACACCTGGTTCTTATAACGTACTACAACAGGCCACATGGACTATCAAAATGTACTTAATTTGTGAAAACAGCTGTAAAATAGACCTATTGCCTGGATCTAGGAAAACGTAGATTTACCACTAGCAGATATAGATGAGTTGGAGCCATAAATATAGGCCTTACCTGGATACGTGTTCAGGTAACAACTTTCTCTTTCAACCTAACTTCCTGGTCGCACCGTTGGGAGGTTAGAGGTCATTCGTGCTGTGATCTCGTACCCAGGATATGGTCCACGTCATCCCGGGAACGAGAGTAAAGTTCTGCCTACCACCACCACCACTGTATTGCTTGCAAAGTAATGTTTATTGAAAATATCCATCACAAAGCTGAAGTCATGATCTTGACAATTTGTCTGAAATCTGCCGACGCCTCCAACACGGAAATAAAAGACGAGAAGTTCCGAGTCTGGGAGCCGGAGGGAGTTTCTGTTCGCGGGTTCCTCCTGAGAGACTCTGCCCGAGAGAACAGAACTTGTGTAAACATGGCGAAACCGCCCAAACCGTTTACTTACGAGCTACAGGACAGGGAAAGGGCGAGGTTTAGCCTCGGGGCGGTTTGAGCTGACTTATGTTCATTTATACAATAAGCAATATTTAATAAATCTAATGGTGAAGATTTAAAGAAATTACAGGTTTCAAGGAACTTCTATTGTTTTGTTGGCTTGTCTGTCTCTGACGTGTGTTTCCGCACTGGATTGTCTTGTTTATTTTGTTATAATCATGTGTTTCTGTGATAATCAGAATGGCAAATGAATGATTTAAAACAAGTAGATTGTTCAAAAGTCCCACTCCTGTCCGTCCATAAAATCATTTTTTTTAATTCTTTTTTTAAAGAAATGTACATACAACGAAAAAACCGTGTGGCAACCCCCCTAATACAAATATAATAGTACACAGAATACATACTTCAGGTGTGACATTTTACGAAGAATATTTGTCTCGAATATCATGAAAATAATGCATTACAGAAATAAGGTTTGTTATTCGATGATGCACTCTTAAAGATGGCATATTTTACATATAATAAATATTGATTCAAGTGTCTATATTTTTTCAGCTTTTCAATTTTACCATACATCATCATCATCATCATCATCATCATCATTCATCCTCCGTAGAGGTGGAGCATACTATATATCGGTTTTGGTTAGTGCAATATAGAGCTGTGTACCGGTACGCAGTACCGATACTGTACCGGAAAAATTGATTAGGTACAGGTCCAAAATACCTAATCCCTCAGTACCGGTACTGTACCTAAACAATTTCACACCAATTTTATGCCTATTTGTGACCTCAAATGTGTAAATAGCTGGTCCACAATGGGTATCTGTGTAAGGACAGTGTGTTCATGAAAACAAAAACATCTTAGTTTTGCCTATATTTTATCTGAGCATTCGCCATAAGCAAAGAATAAACCTTAACTATCAAGTTTATTAATGTTTTTTTTTGTTATTGAATGAGTTCAGAAGAGCATATAAATTGGTCGAATTGTTCAGGTACAGGTTCAGGTCCGGACCTGTACCTAAACCTGTGTACCTGTACCTGTACCTGTACCTAAAATTTGTTTAGGTACACAGCTCAAGTGCAATATGTTCAGAAAAAGTGTCGAACCACCAGAAACGAAAGTCATTCCAAAATTTAGTAACATAACAACAATCCACAAACAAGTGGCTTAGATTTTGTATACTATCACAAAATAGACATTTGTCCGAGTCTGTAACTCTAATTTTCTTTAAATAGCAATTTGTCGGCAAAAATCTATGTATTATCATATACTGAAAATACTGTAATTTAACATTCTTAGTACATATGAAAGGAAATAAGTACACATTTTTTAAGCTGTTTTCATGTTCAAAAGTTTTTAACAGTTCGTCTTGGCCCGTTCGGGGTTCAAATTTTTGTTTTAAATATATGTCATACAACTGTTTACAAGAAAAAGTCATAAAATCATTTCAAAACACGCACATGTAGTTACAAAAATATGTATTTCATTTCTGTGCAAAACACACACAACGCAATGAAGAAAATATCTACATTCCAATTATATATATACATTTCAATTAAATACATCTTTAACTACAATGTAGTTATGTACAATTTATATAAAACAGAAACGGCATATATGCACGGTCTTTTAACATGTATTCAGCCTTTTCAGAATTTCACCCTGAAGTATCATTGCCACAATCACAAATAATGCTGTGTTTCCATTAATACCAGTATTCTATCCATTGGATAAAACTATAAGTTGATAACTACGGAAGGAAAAAGGAGGGGGATGTGTACAATTCAAAGGTCTTGAACTAAACTTTGTTATGTACAATTCATATACATTACAATATACAAACAACAAACACGCTATTGCGGTAAGTACTATGCAAAATGTTACATCTCTGACAGAGCTCTCTTCAAGAACTCTTGCCAAATTCACATTAATACTGTGTCTTCAACTAACATCACACGAATGTTCTAATAACAAGGAGCTTGTCACCAATGGGCATGGAGCTAACTTAGCCAGGCATAGAGAGGGGAACGCTAAACAGATTAGAGTAGTAGGACCTTAATATGAAAATATAGTGAATTTGATTTGCACATGGAGCTTATATTCACTTGTTGGATGGGGAGCAAAGGTTAAAGCGGGAACAACCTAAACATGAAAGTATCAAATCAAATCAAATCAAATCTTTATTAAATATCAACATTGCAGACGTGCCGAGTACTTCGGGCACGTCTGAATTGCATTGATATTTTACAAACATCATCACAATAGATTAAAAACATCATCATCATTTAAAAATCAACATCAAGAACACGTAGGTTAAAATAGTACAATTTCACTTTAAAATACAATATATATATATACATGTCTAATACACATCACAAGTCTTTTACGGCTCTCACAATGAAGGAGTTTTTGTGTCTGTCCGATCGGCTTAATGGGAGCTTAAACTGATTGCTGTTCTTCCTAAGATTATATACAGTGTTCTCTCTTGGTGGGATAAAGTCATTGCAGGGGTTGGTGGGGTCTTGTAGAATCCGTTTTAGCTCTCTCAGTGATGCCTCCCTCCTCCTGCACTCGAGAGTGGGCAAGTATCCACGGGGAACTCCGCAAATCCTGAGGCACAGCTTCTGAACTCTTTCCACCTCGTCTGACAGACAACGCGGAAGACCGGCCCAGACGGGGGACCCATACTCCAACACAGGTCGGATAAAGGACTTGTAGATTTGCAGTAGTACTTCCGTGGGTAGGGCAGCACGCCTAGCTACGCGCAGGTAGTGTATGCGCGGCTGGACCTTTGCTAGCATGTATTCCACATGAGGTCCCCACTTAAGGTCGTTGCTGACCACAATTCCAAGGAGCTTGAAGGAAGTCACTCTCTCAACGGATTCACCATTCAAGGTAAGTGGAGGTGGTACTACAGGGCTGCGGCGACAACTGATGACCATATCTTTGGTCTTTTTAGCATTGGCACTCATGCAGAAAGAGTTTGCCCAGGCGTCAACTTTGTCCAATGCCACCTGCATTAGACCCGGCAAGGAGGCCATCAAAAACTCTGAGTTCGTTAGATCGTCAGCATATTTAACTGGTGTGATGCTCGGTGGAATTCCTTGATCTAAACTGTTCATGGCGATAATGAAAAGAGTCGGAGAGAGAATCCCCCCTTGGGGTGTACCTGCGAGCACCGGTCGCGCCTCAGAAATGCTCGTCCCCCATTTCACTCGCTGGACGCGGCCACTCAAGTAGCTACACAAACACCGCCAGAGATCATGTCTGATCCCCATGTGCGACAGGCTTCGGAGAAGACTGCCGTGATCAATAGTATCAAAGGCGCGGGTGAAGTCGATGAACGCGACATGCACATCCATTTTAGGAACACTGTTGACCGCGTCATACCAGGACTGTGTCGTGTGGATAAGCGCCGATACCGTTGACCGTGCCCGTCTAAACCCGTGTTGTGAGTTATGGATTAGATCGTTTGTGTCCTGTAGCAGCAGATCACGGAGAATCATCTCTAGTACCTTGCCCAAGCTGCTGGTCAGGGAGATACGTCTAAATTCCTCTGGACCCTTTGGCTTTGTCGTCTTTGGTGCTGGCACCACTAGTTCTTCTTTCCACACAGAGGTACAAGGCAGTTGAAATATTTACAATTATGTCAAATACCTTAAGAGGGTGTGAAAGTGCTTTTTATTCCTCTCGAGTGGACATTCTAGCCTGGGTGCCATCCCCAGTAGTATATTCGCCAGCTCTATAACTGGGTCTGGACTTGATCACATATGAAACGTCTGGTGATGACGTCAGGTAATGAGCTAGTCCGAGCAGCGGGTCTTCATTTGATTGGCTGACCCTCAGAGGCGACGGCCAATGGCGCGCCTATATTATTCAAGTGATGTTTGTTGTTTTGTAAACACAGATGTTCGCGCGAGTGTTCCTTTTCTCGGTGCGTTCTATTTTTGCGAGGTCAACATCAAGCTCCGAGAGCTCAGCGGCTTGTGCGCCAGCCATGTTGATGATCGATCGCGGAAAGTACACTGACTACGGCTGGACTACGGCTATATCAAGCGCGCTTTAGCGTTCGGCGTCGGACATGTAGATGATAATAAGATAAGACTAACTATCTATCTTATTAGCCGTTCGGACGTTCGAACGGACGCTAAGGTCGCCGTTCGGACGTCCGAATGGCCCTTACCTAATATGTACACACCCAAAAAAGGGCTTAGACTCCAGACGCTACATATGTGATCAAGTCCAGACCCAGTTATAGAGCTGGCGAATATACTACTGGGGATGGCACCCAGGCTATGGACATTCATGGCAGCAGCGGGGATCTACATCTTAAAGCCAGTCCTATAAACATCTGTTTTACAAGATTGAGCAAATAAAACAGATGTTTCATCATAGGGATGGGCTTTTCGAGGTACTCTTTAAAAATCATGACCAATGAGGAGAAAGCCACCTTAGGGCGTGCTAGTTGTGTATTATTTGATCTGGGACCTTTATGACCAATCACTGTATTAGCTGTGTATTTGTGGACTTAGAACCTTTATGATCAATGCTGACTGTCAGTTGTCTGACCTTCACCTTTATCAAACTTGGCACCGTCCTCAACCTCTCCCACTGCTGTTCTTCCCTCCGTGCACCCTCCCCACCTGACTGCACAACTTCGCTCACATCAGCCTGGCTGCCGTCATACAGGAGGTCATTAGTAAGATACCCATAAGCCTTGCCCTTCATGGTTCTCACAAAATCCCGGACCCCTTCAGCACGGAACCTGTTACGGTACAGCCAAACTTCCTCTACAGCTGTTCTAACGTTCAGCCATGCAGCTATAGTAGGGAGGGACTCGTCACGGATAGAATTGAAAGCAATATCTACACGTGTCAGGATGGGAAGGTTGGTAAAGGCTGTCATTAGGTCTCCAACATTAGACAACTTGTTATGACGAAGGTCCACCTTCTTCAGGTTCTGACATGGAGCAAGAACTTCAGCAAGACCAGACAGTGCCTCATCACTAATGACATTGTTACTGAGATCTATCTCCTCCAAGTTGGGGAGGGGAGGTAAGAAGTCTCCCCTGCCAGACAACTTGTTATAACTAAGATTTACCTTCTTTAGGTTCTGACACAAAGCAAGACCTTCAGCAAGACCAGGCACTGCCACATCACTAATGTCATTGTGACTGAGATCTATCTCTTCCAAGTTCGGGAGGAGTAAAAAAATCTCCCCTGTCAGACAACTTGTTCCAACTAAGATCCACCTTCTTCAAGTTTTGAAATGAAGAAAGGCATTCAGCAAGACCAGACACTGCCTCATCACTAATATCACTGTGACTGAGGTCTATAGCTTCTAACAGAGGGAACTGTTGCAATATCAGAGTCAACAGTCTCGTCATCTTGGGAAATGACTAGTCACTTATTGTTAGCTTAAGAGTCCTCAATGGGAGTTGCACCCCACACAGCTGGTTGATGTGTTCAGCCTCCTCCTCCCCCTGACAGCTGACACAAAGTGCTAACTCCTGCAGGTTGGGCAGCTGAGGGAGAAACTGGAGTAGCAGGTTGACAGCAGAACATGGTAGAGGATGAACAGTTGCCCCAGGGTATTCCGGTATGAGAAATAGTTTTGTTACCTGGCTAGCGTTGGGAAGCTGAGGGAGAAACTGGAGTAGAAGGTGGACGGCTTTAACACATAGTGCCTCCACTATAAAAATGTGTTTTACTTGGGTAGCATCTGTTCTGTACGTGAGCAGAGACACAAGGTCGTCACTTACATTGTTTCCCCAAACATTGATCTTTATGTATTGGTCTTTTAGCAGCAGCAGCAATGCTCCCTTATTGGATATCTTGTTATTAGTGAAATGGACAGTCCTTAAGTTTTGGAATGAAGCAAAACCTTCAGCAAGCCCAGGCACCGCCTCATCACTAATGACATTGAGACTGAGATCTATCTCCTCCTATAAGAAATGGCAGAGATCTCTTCTGGATGTAAGAGTCTACCGAGGAGCAGATGTGGGTAGTGACCATCACATGGTAGTGTGTAAGATCAGGCTGAAGCTGAGAGCTACACCCCCCTCTAAGAAACGTCGCAAGGTGTTTGACACCTCCAAACTACACACTCCAGAAACCAGGCAGAAATTTGCCCTTGAGTTAAGGAATCGTTTCCAAGCCCTAGAAACTCTTGATGGCGAGGAAGAGCATGACACTGTAGAAACAACATGGAACACAATTACAAAGGTGTATAGGGAAACAGCAGAGAAAGTCCTTGGCTACAGAAAGAGAAATAACAAGGAGTGGATCACACAGGAGACGTGGAATAAGATTGAAGAGAGGAAAATAGCCAAAGGAAAGATGCTTAACACAAAGTCCCAACGAGCAAAAGACACATACAGAACCAAAGACAAACAGGTTAAGCGCAGCGCTAGGCGTGACAAGAGAGCCTACATAGAGGAGTTGGCGTCTGAAGCAGAAAGGGCTGCCACAAGGGGAGAGTTAAGTACAGTGTACAGAATAACCAAAACACTAAGTAACCAGAACAGTGTCTGCTCAGTTCCAATCAAGGACAAACAAGGTAAACTGCTTACAAATGAGAAGGAACAAGCAGAAAGATGGGCCCAACATTTCGAGGAGGTGTTAAACAGACCTGAGCCTGATCAACCAGCTGATCCCACTCCGTCTGATGATATTCCCATCAACACGACCCCCCCAGCCATGAAGAAGTAGAAACGGCAATTAAAGCCATGAAAAACAGAAAGGCCCCAGGAATTGATGCCATACAAGCAGAACTCCTGAAGGCAGACTGTGCGACAGCCACACTATTACTCACAGACCTCTTTGCCAAAATATGGGAACATGAAGTTATCCCTCAAGACTGGGAGAAGGGACTCATCTTTAAGATCCCCAAGAAAGGTGTGTTAAGTAACTGTGATAATTGGCGGGGAATAACATTATTGTCCATCCCAAGCAAGGTGTTCTGCAGAATCCTCCTCAGAAGGATTGACAGTGCCCTAGACACCAAGTTGAGAGAAGAACAAGCAGGTTTTCGTAAAGCTCGTGGTTGCTCAGACCAGATCTTTGCTCTCAGAAATATCATTGAACAGTGTGTTGAATGGAATTCCCCTCTGCTGATAAACTTTATTGACTTTCAAAAGGCTTTTGATAGTGTGCATAGGGAGAGCCTGTGGAAGATACTAAGAGCCTATGGGATTCCACAGAAGATAGTTTCCATGATAGGGAAATTCTACGAACACTTCGAATGTAGTGTCATCACGGAAAGCAGTTTGTCCAAACCTTTCTACGTAAAGTCTGGTGTAAGACAGGGCTGCATCCTCTCCCCTATCCTGTTTCTCATCACTATTGACTGGGTAATGAGAGAAACCACGTCAGACCGTCCTCGTGGCATCAAATGGTCACTGAACACTTACCTTGAGGACCTCGACTTTGCCGACGATCTTGCCGTCCTTTCATCTGTTCGCAAATCACTCCAGGAAAAGACGGACCGCCTAAGCGACCGTGGCAAAAGCACAGGCTTATACATTAATAAGAAGAAAACACAAGTAATGTACATCAACACTCCAGCAAACCCTCCCATCAAAATAGACGGGGAGGCACTGGAAGGTGTAGGCGCTTTTACTTACCTGGGAAGTGTTATGAGTGCTACAGATGGTGCACAAAAAGACATTAAAACCCGCCTGGACAAAGCAAGAGGTTCCTTTAGCCGACTACAAACCATCTGGAAGTCGAAGCAGTATAGCCTCACGACCAAGATCAGACTCTATAACAGCAATGTGAAATCCGTCCTTCTGTATGGCTCGGAGAGTTGGAGAATGACGAAGACAGACATGAGGAAGATCAACTCATTTCACAACAGTTGTCTACGTAAGATCTGCAACGTCTTCTGGCCAAACAAGATCTCCAACGCCGAACTTTACAACAGAACTGGCTGTAGGAAACTCACCACTGAGATCACTGGCAGAAGACTCAAGTGGCTAGGGCATGTACTGAGGATGCCTGACAACAGGATCCCCAAAGTCGCCCTTAGCTGGAGGCCAGAAGGAAAGAGGAAAAGAGGCAGACCAAAGACCACATGGAGGAGAACGGTGTCGGACGACCTGGCGGCCATGGGTCTGAACTGGAGAAGTGTCAACAACATGGCGCAGGACAGACCCAGATGGAGGAAGAAAGTCATGGCCTTATGTCTCACAAGGGACGAAGAGGATAAGTAAGTAAGTCTATCTCCTCCAAGTTAGGGAGGGGAGGTAGGAAGTCTCCTCTGTCAGACAACTTGTTATGACTAAGGTTAACTTTCTTCAGGTTCTGACAGGAACCAAGACCTTCAGCAAGACCAGGCACTGCCTCATCACTAATGTCATTATGACTGAGATCTATCTCCTCCAAGTTGGGCAGATGAGGGAGGAATTGGAGTAAAAGAATAATTACTTTGAGTCATTGTGACTGAGATCTATCTCCTCCAAGTTGAGAAGGAGAGGTAAGAAGTCTCCCCTGCCAGACAACTTGTTATGACTGATGTTTATCTTCCTCAGCTTTTGACATGAGGCAAGACCTTCAGCAAGACTAGGCACTGCCTCATCACTAATGTCACTGCGACTGAGATCTATCTCTTCTAACAGAGGGAACTGTTGCAACATCAGTTTCAATAGACTCGTCATCTTGTACAGTGACCAGACCCTTGCCCTTAGCTTAAGAGCCCTCAATGTGGGTTGTACCCCATACAGCTGACCTGTGAGTTCAGCCTCCTCCTCCCCCTGACAGCTGACACAAAGTGCTAACTCCTGCAGGTTGGGCAGCTGAGGGAGAAACTGGAGTAGCAGGTTGACAGCAGAACAAGGTAGAGGAGTTGCCCCAGGGTAAGCGCGCATGCGCTGAAATGTAAAAAAGCAACAAAGAAGGAAACATTATGTTCAAGGTATTACAGGATTTAATTATGTCAGTGCAAAATATCTGTACATCTAGACAAAAATACAAAACAGAAAATTTACTTGTATACAACCTATCGTCTACCTTTTCACTGGCGTAAAATGACTTCCTACTGTTGGAAACTGAAGAACATCAGTTATTTTAATCTGATACAAATGCATACTATTAGCTTTTGGGTTTTATCCTAAGAAATCCTAGTAATTTAAATAGTTGATAGTTACAAGATATAATTGTGTTTGTAGGACATATAGGCAAACACTTCGTGACAGGAACTACTATAGATACACAGGAAATCTAAGCTCGTACACACAACACTAACGTCTACATTCCAACTATTGTGTACAAACAGAGCACTAATGTCTACCTTTNACCGGAACTCGGGCAGCTTTGTCCTTCCACCTTCGTCTCGCGAGGTCAGAGGTGAACTCGATCTGGGTCAAGGGTGAAATTGTCGACCTGATTACCCTTGTAGTACATTTGACGTCGGGTGGCACGTTACGTTTTCCTCATAATGTCAACGTTCTGCGTTTCAAACCGACCACATTAACAAGGTAACAAGCGTCTGACTTTTCTTCTCCTTTCTGATCTACTAAGAGATAATTTAAGGGAATGGATGTCAAGCCAAACTGTCTGAATCTTGATTTCTGTGTTTTATGATCAAATCACCACCTCTGACAATATTCCATCCAAGGAAAAAAAAGCAACACAGAAGGAAACATTATGTTCAAGGTATTACACGATTTAATCATGTCAGTGCAAAATATCTGTACATCTAGACAAAAATACAAAACAGAAAATTTACTTGTATACAACCTATCGTCTACCTTTTCACTGGCGTAAAATGACTTCCTACTGTTGGAAACTGAAGAACATCAGTTATTTTAATCTGATACAAATGCATACTATTAGCTTTTGGGTTTTATCCTAAGAAATCCTAGTAATTTAAATAGTTGATAGTTACAAGATAGATATCTATTACTACTAGTAGATACACAGGAAATCTAAGCTCGCACACACTGACAACACTAACGTCTACATTCCTACTGTGTACAAACACAGCACTAGTGTCTACCTTTCAGCTTCAACTACTGTGTACAATCACTTACCGATGTTAATTACTGATTATGTATATGTACAATATTCAATTAATACTATAACGCTCACTATTCTCACTCTACAATTCTGGATAGCTAAAAGAGATTTTTCGGTTCAAAATAATTGATACTAGAACAAAGTATATGGGCTATTAACTAAAGACTTCCTCTTGCATGTAAATTATTGCATAACTTCATTAGTGAACAAAAGTGAACAAAGGCATACGGCAGTTTCTAGGCAAAACTTTGCGTACTTGCAAACATCATGAATTCTTAGAGAATATTCAGCCTAAATCTTAATGAAAATAACTGTCATATACCCTTAAGATTCGAATCAAAATATTAAGTGGCGAAACTGTAGTTAACAGCAGACTGTGCGTCGTAAATGTCACCACGTGATGGTCACAGTTGCAGAGTTGGTGCCTCTGTGTGAATTCTCATATGTCGAGTTAGGGAAGACTTAGAGGCTGTAGAATAGGTACACTGGTCACACTTGAAGGGTTTTTCTACCATATGAGTTCTCATATGTCGGGATAAGTAGAATTTTTTAGTTGTCCTGTGCCCACACTCCCCACACATGTAGGGTTTCTCACCGGTGTGTTTTGCTTTATGATCATCTAAAGTGGATTTCTGTGCTGCAGAATAGTCACACTGGTCACATTTGTAGGGTTTTTCTCCTGTATGGGTTCTCATGTGTTCGGCTAGGTGAAACTTTTAAGCTGTCCTGTATCCACACTCCCCACACATGTAGGGCTTCTCACCAGTGTGTTTTGTTAGATGTCGGTCTAAATTGTGTTTCAGTGCTGCAGAATAGTCACACTGGTCACATTTGTGGGTTTTTCTCCTGTATGGGTTCTCATGTGTCGGGATAAGCTGAACCTTCCAGCTGTCCTGTACCCACACTCCCCACACATGTAGGGTTTCTCACCGGTGTGTTTTGCTTTATGATCATCTAAAGTGCATGGATTTCTGTGCTGCAGAATAGTCACACTGGTCACATTTGTAGGGTTTTTCTCCTGTATGGGTTTTCATATGTTGGGATAAGTTGGCCTTTTGAGCTGACCTGTACCCACATTCCCCACACATGTAGGGTTTCTCACCGGTGTGTTTTAATAGATGTTTGTCTAAGTTAGCTTTCTGTGCAACAGAATAGCTACACTGGTCACATTTGTAGGGTTTTTCTCCTGTATGGGTTCTCATATGTTGGGATAAGTCAGACTTTCTAGCTGTCTTGTACCCACACCCCCCACACATGTAGGCTTTCTCACCACTGTGCTTTGTGAGATGATCGTCTAAATGAGACTTCCGTGCTGCAGAATAGTCACACTGATCACACTTGTAGGGCTTTTCTCCTGTATGGGTTCTTATATGTAGGGATAAGGTAGACTTGTAAGTCGCACTGTACCCACGCACCTCACACATGTAAGGTTTCTCACCACTGTGCTTTGTGAGATGATCGTTTAAATGAGATTTCCGTGCTGCAGAATAGTCACACTGGTCACACTTGTAGGGTTTTTCCCCTGTATGGGTTCTCATCTGTTGGGATAAGTGAGACTTTTTAGCCGTCCTGTACCCACACTCCTCACAAATGTAGGGTTTCTCACCTGAGTGTTTTGCTAGATGTTTGTCCAAATCAGATTTCTGTGCTGAAGAATAGTCACACTGGTTACACTTGTGGGGTTTTTCTCTTGTATGGATTCTCATGTGTCGAGATAAGTTGGACCTCACAGCTGTCCTGTACCCACACTCCCCACACATGTAGGGTTTCTCACCGGTGTGTTTTATTAGATGTAGGTCCAAAGCATATTTCCATGCTGCAGAATAGTCACACTGGTGACACTTGTAGGGTTTTTCTCCTGTATGGATTCTCATATGTCTGGACAAGATTGACTTTTTAGCCGCCCTGTATCCACATTCCTCACACATTCCTCACCAGCGTTATTCAAGTTGACTTGTTGTGCTGCGGCCTGGCTTTCAGCATCGCTTGTTTTGCTGTCACAGTCGACTTGAGAAACCCCGGTGGGAGACCCATCACAGCAGTTCTGACCAACTCCGGTGGGAGACCCATGCCCTGCTGTTGCCATGTTGAGCCTAATGAAAAAAGAATTAAAAGGTCAAGCTTTAAATGCTGTCAATAATGAAATTGGGATTTAGAAAAAAAGTTTCAAGAGTTCCGACTTTAAAATGCTCTACAATATCAACATAATATATAACAACGTAACCCAATATAATTCTAACGTGTTGTCTTTCTCGCCTTTGAATAAATTTGCTTCTATAATGCTTCAAAATCATAATTATTGAGATCTTACAATCACTCACTCACACCACCAAACTCATTTAATTAAAACATTTCATATCATATTATTTATTACTTCTACGACTACGAACAATGGGTGAAATGACTCCATTCGCTAGGCTGGAAAGAGAGTCGGCAGTATAGCCTATAGGTTTGGTCACCAGGCTTCTCTATTCACTGTTTTTACAAATCAGTTCTACGCGTTTCTAAATTTGTAATTTAGGCCTTATGCGATACTTTACAATCCAGTTAACATTTCTATTTTATTCCACGCTCTCAAAAAAGGCCACTTTGCCTGATGCAAATTGACGTACATGTAAGTGGCGAGGGTCGAACGTAAAGAACTCAATGGCAAAGCATGTCCCAGAAAAACGACTCTCAGGTAAATACCAATGCCCGTGGTTGAATGCAGCACTAAAAAGAGCAACCAAGAAGAAAAAGAAGCTGTACAAAGGAGCAAAAAACTCGATGAGCGAAATAGACTGGGATACATTCAAAAACATCGTAGAGAAACAAAAAAGAAGATTAGGAAAGCCCATAATGAATACCTCAACGACATCATGAGTGAGTCCTTGGAAAATCCTTAAAAAATTTGGAACTATATAAAAGGGAGAAAACAGACAGCCACAGGGATCGCACCATTAAAACATCAGAATGATCTTATTTCAGACAACTAACAGAAAGCGGAAATACTTATTCAACAGTACGACTCAGTATTTACAGAAGAAAACATGCTTAAAGGAGTACTAACCTCCAGAAGGAAGTGCTATTTTCCGATACATCATGCTGCAATAAACACATAACTAGCAGACTTTTTAAATAATTTCGCTTGTACGAGTTGCGCGGCGCATGTTTGTAAAGTGATATTAATATCATTTTCCCCCATGCTGAACCACAATTGATACATCCGGGAACTCTGGCTTACGCAATACTCATACACTTCAGGTCAACATAAACATTTTTCGGCGAAAATGGTAGGAGACAAGCACATTAACAAGCTGATTATTGAGAAATTACTTGCTTTACTTTGCTTGACCTGTGGCTTGGATATTATCATATCAGGATGTCGAATACAGTGAGCGCCAGTTTCATCCTGCGTGTTTTGTATTTTCTT
>NW_017802736.1:269715-279438 GCF_001625305.1 Branchiostoma belcheri
ACGCCACTTATGGAAAGGATAACTAGATTACGCCGTTTTTTATCGTCAATATTTGCGGCATAAATGAGGGGCGATAAGGACATCAAGAAGGGCAATGGTTGGTAAGATACCAAAGAACAGAAAACGGTACGAATATTTCTTATCGCCCCCGAAGTTAGGTCTGTAATGTAACTTTTTGTTTAAAACATAGACACCAATGGGGTAGCATGGTGCATTCTGGGATAGTTTTGAGGGTATTTGGAGAGTTTGTCCTGGATTCGATGCGTTTTAAGACTTGCGCGCAAAATGGGCATTTAAGTGTATACTGTAAAATAATATGCATTTTTCACTTCCAAAAATAATGCCTGTCGAAATATAGCACCCCCTTCTGGAGGTTAGTACTCCTTTAAAATAGTGATAAGTGTGCTACTACAAATAATGTACCTTTACTCGTGAGGTTCAACACAACTAGTCTTTACATAATAGTGTAACAGAGAGTCTTATCGACATAGAATCCTACTAGCTTGCATATGTGGTACCATTCTACCAAGGGTATCGGATTAAATTTGAACATAGAAGTAGCTGCTTGTCCGTGACCATATTTCGATCTTTCTCTTCTTGTCTTTCCTTTTAATTTCTATGACTAACGGAGTAGTGTGATTAGACATCATACAGTTCTCTTCTATCTTTCTGTTCTTCTCTTACTTTCTTGGTTTTAAACGCGAAGCTGTTCTATATAACGACCTAACGCTCCATACCTCACTCTATCGAACAGAGTACCGCGTAAAAGAGCGCGCCGCTTCCGGGTTTGCTCAGTTGTGCTCTAAACGTCGTGGCAGGCGGACGCAAAACACGCCCCGTAATATGTTACAAATAAAGGCAATATTTTGAAAAAATTGTTTGTCTTGCCTTATAATATGATTGTATTACATATGACGTTACCTCCATTACGTATACATTAGACGATTCTTATTGTAGTGACTAAAGTTTGACATGAAAGCGTGTATATAATATGCCGGGCGGCCGCGGGTCAGAAACGATCCCGCCGAAGTGAGAATAGGCGTGATCCGGCGTGGCACATCACATTTGAGAGGAGGCAAGACTTCAAGCACTGATGGACAAGTGGAAAGAAGCCATGGAGGTGTTTGCCGCAGGGGAAGATTGCCGCGGAGACTGCGGCAACGCCGCGTTTCGCCACCACTGGCTGGACGTAATACCGGTACGTGCGTAAGTTTCTCTGGGTAATTGGAATCATTACCCAAAAGATATTACTTTATTTCAGCCATATGTAATAAATTTCTAGTGGTTATAAGAAGCAACCTTCTTTGAGAAAGCCCAAATGTAATCATGATAACGCTGAAGTTCTTTCTTTCTTTCTTTCTAACGTCAAAGGAGTAATGACTCCGGCAACCACCTAGGTCCTCCTCCCTCAAGCATGTCCAATAATGTCTTCAGACTCTTCATTGTTATGACTCCCATCTTAAGCTGTGTCATACGTCTTCTGCTATCCCCACGAAGGTACACTCGTCCTCCCTCTCCTCTCTTGATTCCCTTCTCTTCAAGTCTCGTCATTGACTAAGTAGTTGGACCGTTGTGACTTGACAGACAGTTCTTCTGGATTATATCCACAACATCGGGCACAGTCAACTTTATGTCACCAAAGGGTACGGCAATTCCGGCCAATTTGTCTGCCACCTCGTTGTAATAAACACCCGCATGACCAGGGACATAGACGATGTTAAGAACGCCTTTTATAGCCATCAGAAGTCGAAGAACGTCGGGATCGTTCGGTAGGCTTTCCGGAAATGATCGGAGCGCTTTCGGTCGGGCTTCGGTAATCGTGACGCTACCGAGCGTTCCCGACGGCGTTAGCGGACATATACAAGATGGCCGCCCGGTTGTGCTGACTAGCTATTTTAGTACTTTTCTGTCGCGCTGTGGAATACTTAGGCTGATCTAAACATCAGCAACCCGGCCAATTGTGGAGTTATATTGTAGGGAAGCTCGGGACAGCAAAAAAACGGGTCAAAAACGGAGCATTGGGCAGCCAACGCGAAATGTGCAGTTCTGCCAATGGATCTTTCCACGACTCTTGCAGAGGGTAATGCAATGTTAGCCCGAATCAAGAGTCGCCACGGCTAGGAGCTGACAAGACTTCTGTCTTCTTCGACATCATGCGTATCGAGGAATATCATAGGCGGAACAAAAATCCCACAGCAGTTCCTGTCAAGTATCTGCTAGCCAGAGAGAGGAGATAAGATCTGGAGCTAAAAGCTTCAATCAGGGCTCAACGATTTTACAAACTTTGTCTTTCTCTCGCCACCAGTTACTCGTCTTTGGGCAAAGTGGGGGAGGGGGGTGACGCGTTAATCGTACGTTAGATAGAAAGGATAAATATATATCTGTTGATACAGTGGGTACATTTCAATGGAAGGAGTGGTTTTTATGGGTTTTATTGCCTTAAGGGCGCCAATGACGTCACCGGCCCCGACCTCATGCGCTTGTTCGACGCACCTGCGCGAGAGATGTAGCCTGGCCCTAAACTTTCCCTGCTCTTTATTTCCTGTCTTTCGTAAACCCCACAAAACACTCTCGCAATACATTTCAATGGAGGGAGTCCCTTTTTAAGGGTTTTATTGCCTTAAGGGCACCATTGACGTCAACGGCCCCAACCTTATACGCTTGTTCGACGCACCTGCGCGAGAGGTGTAGCCTGGTCCTAAAATTTCCCTTCTCTTTATTTCCTGTCTTTCGTAAAGCCCAAAAAACCCTCTCGCAATACATTACAATGGAAGGAGTCCCTTTTTAAGGGTTTAATTCCTTAAGGGCGCCGTTGACGTCACCGGCTCCAACTTTATGCGCTTATTCAACGCAACTTCGCCAGAGTTGTAGCCTGGCCCTAAAACTTTCCTGCTCTTTATTTCCTGTCTTTTGTAAACCCCAAAAAACCCTCTCGCAATACATTTCAATGGAGGAAGTCCCTTTTTAAGGGTTTTATTGCCTTAAGGGCACCGTTGACGTCACCGGCTCTAACTTAATGCGCATGTTCAACGCACCTACGCCAGAGTTGTAGCCTGGCCCTAAACTTTCCCTGCTCTTTATTTCCTGTCTTTCGTAAACCCCCAAAAACCCTCTCGCAATACATTTCAATGGAGGGAGTCCCTTTTTAAGGGTTTTATTGCCTTAAACGCGAAGCTGTTCTATATAATACCCGAATACTCCAGAAAACTCCATGCCTTGCTCCATCGAACACAGTACCGCGTAAAAGAGCGCGCCGCTTCCGGGTCCGCCCAGTTGTGCCCTGGACGCCGTTAGAGACGGACGTACGGGGAGCGCTGTTGCACAGCCTCCTATTATTTCCCGTATTGCCGTTTAAAATCGGCACACGTAACGTCCTTTCATATATATAACGTTATTTATATTATATGTAAAGTTACGTATACTATACTGTAAAATACACGATAGTTCCCTTGCATACACCACACGATTATCATGCCACAATAAAGAGGGCCTTTTTACAAAGACTTGGTTACCTTGTCCCATTTTTGAAAATTTCTACAAAAGTCCGCCTACGTCATCTGATACGCACGTCACTATCAGACGATAATTTCCCTCGCTGGTGGTTGACTGAAAATATCATGGCGGATACGCCGAAGCGCGCGCGCTTCTACGAGAAGAGGCGTGTGGAGGGACGTAAACCAGCCAAGTCCATCGCGATTGAAGTTGAAATGGGTGATGAGGCCAGGCTAACTAACCTGATGGACAGCTGGAGGAAGGCGAGGGACGGCTTTGTTGTGAAAGGAGACACCAAAACAGGAAATGCCGATTTCCTCGAACATCTACTGGACATGTACCGGTACGTTTCCCGTAAGTTTCTCCTCGTCCCGCAAGCGCTTTTGTGACTATCCAAAATCACAGGCTGATTTCTTTCCTTACAACAGCGTCAGTAGATTAGCAAAGTCATTTCCCTGACGAACATTATGATCGGCTGTAAATATTTAGCTGTCAGAACAACAGAACTTTGCGATTATTGTGGTCATCAGTATCACCCGAGGTCATGAGTGACTCGGGGTAAAGGGGCGGAGGTCACAGTGTAAAACAACAGTGTCAGCCGACATAAACTTTGTTGACATCGATAACGTACCTGCCGAGCAAGACAAGAAGTTCACAACATTTCAAGTCCAATCTCTGAGCCGGAAACCAAGAGGAACTTATCCAACTCGAGAAGTTTTAATCAGGGCCAAACGAATAATTTAAACTTTACTCATCATACTTTGGGCACCGTCTTTATGGGGAGGGGGGCAAACGTTACTAAAGTGATGGCGTATAACGGTTACATGTGTCAGTAGCTTGAATCGGGATGTGGCCAAGTTAGGTTTATAACTTTGCACGTTGTATAAGCTGTTAGCAGCGTTCAAAATGTCGTAGCATCCTGGCCCAACTCTCCATCGTTACACAACATCTTTTCGATGTTGTAACACAAGGTCGTCACCCTTGTGTTACATGTTATATATTATATAGTCGGTATGTTGGGACAGACCTTGCTATAATATGTTTGCTCCTTATCTTATGATAACTGCAGCAGTTCATAGCACCTGTTGGACTCTAAGTCTAACTTTAGTTGTGGCATACTGCTGATAGGTGTAAGGTTTATTGGGATTGACTGTTGAAAATGGAGAAATATGGAGTAGGATAAGAGTCACCAGTACGCATTTCTTGTCTCCATTGTAGGAAATCCCATGAAACAGATGGACTCACCCTCCTTGCCAATGTGGCAAATACACCCAGGCCTACTGCACACCCCAACTTCGCGAAAAACCTTCACACAGCAGCTAACCAGGAGGACGAGTTGTTCATCACAACCCAAAGCTGTGTGTCAACCCTGTTAGCACAGCTGGGGGCATGTCCTGCCTTGAAAGGGGATAGAGGGGACACGTGTGGAGGGGAGCTCTCCATCAAGGAGATGGAGCGGTATTGTGTAAACTTACATTCAGAGAACCTACAACAGTGGCCAAGGTCTTCTGCTTAGTACAGGCTAAATAAAAGACTACAGAGTATAGACAATAAGTTTTGATGATCCTTGATGTTGGAGTGGTGTGTTACATCTCCATGTTGTTATTTAGTGAAATGTTGTTATTTAGTGTTAATTTAATTAGTGCCCTTGTGGACATTCTTCAGTCCATCAGGGTAGTAATACAATGATGTTCAAGGCAATAAATGAAGTCAGAACTAAGGATAAATTTTGAAGAAGCAAATACAATATGACTTTATGCATAATACAACTTCTTGTTTCTTTCATATATCTATGCCATGCCAAGATCACTTCCATGAATATTTTTAGCACTGACCAATATAATCATACAGTTTGTGAACTAATTTCCAGGTATGGACATGTCATTGTGGCCACCATCACCTGTCCAAAAAAGCACACGTGGAAGTGGCATAGTTCTTCATCTGTGGGCGGGAAGTATTATGTCAACCAGAGGGTTGTCCACGCCTTCACGTCTACTGGCATGGCCCCGGTCAAGTATGAGACCTTCTGTGAAGCTGCCAAACTCGGGGTGAACGGGGAGGCATATGTCAAAAACAGTATGTATCCAATGGCTATTATATAGTGTTTTAAAATCTTGTTTACTTTACTTGTGTTCAATATAACAATGTTACATTTTTACAGAATGTTGCCTTTTACTCCACGAGTAAAAGCTATGAAACTGTATTTGCCTTGGTTAGTTACAGTTACAGGTTGTTCCTTGAGATGAACCCTTGGGAGCCAGGTAGCAGATTAATTGGAAAATGCCTTAGGCCTTGTCTGACATCCAGGCTACCATTGTACTTTCAGTAGACGTTCAGCAATAGAATAAACATCCAAATATTATAAGTTTTGTATGCTTTTACATGTATTGTACAGTGTATGAGAAAAGAGGTTACACCGCACTTATCGACAAGCACGCTGCTGCCTTTTCAATGTTGGATTTGTATTCACATCTCTGTTCAACTATCAATTTTCACCCTTCTCATAGTGATCATGCAGTGATCATGATGTGTTACATGATCAATATTTTTTATTAATTTTCAGTACAGTATATTACAGTTTGTTCTGAGGTGATGTCTGCAAATTTTCTTATTACACTGCAATCATGCTTTCTATTGCAACAGGTCATGATAACAGATGCCAGACACGACAGTGTGACCAATTGCGAACATACCACTGTCTCTGCCCTAGGGATGAGGTAAAACATATGGCTAATATTTGTTATGGTAGACTGATACAGAATGCACTTGGTTTGAACTATGAAGTCATTATTGTGGTGTTTTCACACTCGGTCTGTGCTTCAGTTTTCTTGTTTGGTGATACACTGTATTACAAAGCTTTGATTAGGATATGCAATTGTACTGATTCCTGTTCATTTTTGTTTTCAAAGTAACTCCAAGGTGATCGCTTTCTCCACCATTTCAAGGGCAACTGAGATGAGTGCCCAGGCACGAGAAGCCAAGGGCACAATGCATGTGATGAATGACTTGGAGAAGAAAGGAAATTACTGTTTTTATCTTTGATAATCAACACTAGCTATAGCACCACCAATCATGCATATTCTGTTTCCTTGCCTTACTTTTCAGCAGACAATGCCTTCTGTGTTTTCCTTGTTTGTGTGTTACCCAATAAGATGTCTAGATGTACCTAAAATACTACATCCATTTTTGATGTGTTAGGCTTGAGAGTTGTTGAAGGAGCACATGACAACCTCCAAGTAATCAACAGGCTGTATAAAGAGAAAGGGATGAAGAATTCAAATGATACATGGCATGGTAGGGAAAGAAGTTTGAGCTGATATTTCTGATTATTTTTTTAATTATGCGCCTTTTTAGCTAGCTATAGCAGGAACAAATTCTCAGTACTAATTCATTTTCCCCAACAGCAACAAAGAAAGTTGCAAAAGACATGAGGAAGATAGCCACCGGGGCCCAACGGGATATGGGGAAGACATGGCATCCAGAGTTGCAAGACAAATGTAATAGTTCTTTGTTGACAACAGTTGACTGAAAGTGTTAATATGGTCACATATAAGAAGTACATGACAAAAAATTGTATTATCTTCTGTTGAGTTTTTTGCTAACTACCAATGTTTTTCTTCAATTACAGTGCCTACATCTAATTCATGAAGTTGATTTGCATTAAAAAGATTCATTTTTTTTATAGTTTTATTAGTTGTTTAACTTTTTCCATGTTATACACTAACAAAGACATTTGTGTGCTACTTACAAACAGTCAACAAATTTCAGGTGCGTCCACCAAAACAGGAATCTACTGTGCAATGAAAACTTGTGAAGGGAGTGCGGACAAGATAAGAGCTACCATTTTGAACATGGTTAACCACTACATGGTGAGGTTATGGAAGTTTAAGACAGTTTCTCAGCAGATACATGTAATGATGGTTTTTATGTGAGGAGCATCAGTAGCAAAATTGTTGGCTTGGGACTGTATCTTGAAATCAATATTCATACATTAACAGGTAGTGTCTGATATACAAGTTTTGTATTTTATCAGGGAAACCATGAGCAGTGCCATGCCGGCACACCATGCCAATCAAGCGTGTGACGACCGAGGAAGGTCCTATTGAAGGATCCAGACGCCATCGAGGCATATACAAAGTTCTTGAAGTCAACAGAGGTTTACAAAAGAGCAGAACACTACATCATGGTGCTTGATCCTTACCTGTACCTTGTTGTTGAAGTGAGAATTGTGAAAGAATGGACAAGGCATTCTCTTTCAAGTCTTGTTGTGACCATTTGTTCTCTAAAGCTAACAGCAAAAATTCTGTCTGCAGTATAAATATTTCTTCACCCTTCATATTGTCATTTGCTTACCATATTGTTTATCTATTTCAGACTGGTATGAATCTTTAACTTATTTCCTTTCCAGTGCAGAGACACCTATATGGTAGAGTCCTTTAACAATGTCATCCTGATCTACGCACCCAAGCGTGTACATTTTGGCGACAGTGTCTTCAACATGAGGGTGCAACTTGCAGTTTTGGACTGGGTATGCCATGAAGGCAGATGTTAGAAATGCCATTGTTGAGTTAAAGGTCACCTAGGCAAACTAACTTTTTCTCTCCTTTGTTCAATAAAGGTTGAGGCAGTTCATCCACTGTTACATGTGTGCTGCAGTTACAGTAATTTTTGTTCATTGCATGTCCTGTTTATCAATACACAAGTAAGTGGTCATGATTTTTACTATTTAGGAAATATGTAACAATGTATTTCAGTTTACCAGACTGATGAATTTGCAGTGTCTCTTTCAAGTCAGACACATTCTTGCTGGTTGTGTATGTTAGTTCTATTGCTCTGGCAATTGTGTATGTAACTCCTTACAGTGCAACATGAAGGATTACTCAATATTATTCAAACAGTATCTTATTTCTCCATTTCACAGAACACAAACGTGCTGAGGGACACCTACTGTGTGAAACACTACCAAGACATCAGGAGACCGTCACGCATTGCTCCAGTGCGTGTGCTGAAGCCTAAAGACACTTCCTTCAGGGACAACATTTGGAGGGATTTCTACAACCTGCATTACTAGTGTTGTCCAAGCCTAGTAACATATTGCGCTTTATTGTAAATGGTAGTATAGAGCCAATTCCGCGGCACTGTGTGGGTTTTTTCTCCATGTTTGTAATACTTTTTAATTATTTAGAAGAAAAGAATGCCCAGTAACAAAAGTTCAAAAATTTTCAAAAATTTGAAAATGAAAATTTGAATATATTTGAATTCATTTAGATATTTCTGAAACATTTTAAAAGTGGCTGTACAAAGATCTCTTTATCTATAAATTTGAACTACCCAGGTGTTTCTTTCACTATTCAAAATATTTAGAAATATTTCAAACAAATAACCAAATGGTAGATGTGGGTAATTGCCCCCATAAAAGTAGGTGCTAATCCGACTCTTGTCTTCTTCTGTATATTTTTAGATTTCACTGCTAGATATTCAAAATATTTCCAAATTATGAACTGTCTTAGACAAACAATTACAAAGATTTCAAAACAGTTCAAAATGAGGAATTGACTCTAGTAAGGTAGGAATATTGAACAATTTGAACATTGAGTAATGTATCTAGTAATTGAAGTTGGCCTGTTGTGGTAGACTACATGTATATTCTTTTAATTCCCAGCTCTCAGTGCCTCTTGTGCCCCATGTATGGGATGTTGGGAGGGTTGGGGTATCTGCTCCGCACATTCTGAAACAAATGCAAAAATTAATGTGCAGTAATACTAGTACTAGTAGTAGTATATGATTTCAGAATTTTAGAACAATTCATGAACTGTACTGTACAGCATTAGATTTACTAGCTGCTTTAGAAACAGAATGTGGACTTATAAACAAAAGTGATGTTTATAATACTGTTGGCATAAGCACCAATGTTTTACATGTACTTACTGTCAACACACAATCTGGCATGACTTCTCGAATGTCTCGCCGCCCACATCCTCTTGCCACCTTCTGCTGTAGATAACCTGGCAAGGTCCAAAACCCACGTTTTTAGTTCCCTCCAAAATGCCTATATTCTGCATGCCTCTTCGCATGATTCAGGACATGTGCCGGCCTCTGCCCAGACCTTGCAGACCTGATGTCAGTGGTCACACATGGTGTTTGCCAACAGTGCTGGCACGTGGCCATGGCTCCTTGAAAAGTAAAAAAAAATACAAGGTAAAGAAATATGCTCTGAACCGAGGGTAATTT
>NW_017802736.1:284997-334997 GCF_001625305.1 Branchiostoma belcheri
CTTGTTCGACGCACCTGCGCGAGATGTGTAGCCTGGCCCTAAAATTTCCTTGCTCTTTATTTCCTGTCTTTCGTAAACCCAAAAAACCCTACTCGCAATACATTTCAATGGAGGGAGTCCCTTTTTAAGGGTTTATTGCCCTTAAGGGCACCGTTGACGTCACCAGCTCTAACTTAATGCGCTTATTCAACGCACCTACGCCAAAGTTGTAGCCTGGCCCTAAACTTTCCCTGCTCTTTATTTCCTGTCTTTCGTAAAACCCCCAAAAAACCTCTCGCAATACAGTTTCAATGGAGGGAGTCCCTTTTTAAGGGGTTTTATGCCTGAAGGGCGCCGTTGACGTCACCGGCCCGGACTTTATGCGATTGTTCAACGAAGCTACGCCAGAGTTGTAGCCTGGCCCCTAAAACTTTCCGGCTCTTTATTTCCTGCCTTTCGTAAGCCCCAAAAAACCCCTACTCGCAATACATTTCAAAGGAAGGAGTCCCTTTTTAAGGGTTTAATTCCTTAAGGGCGCCGTTGACGTCACCGGCTCCAACTTTATGCGCTTATTCAACGCAACTACGCCAGAGTTGTAGCCTGGCCCTCAAACTTTCCTGCTCTTTATTTCCTGTCTTTCGTAAACCCCCAAAAACCCTCTCGCAATACATTTCAATGGAGGGAGTCCCTTTTTAAGGGTTTTATTGCCTTAAGGGCACCGTTGACGTCACCGGCTCTATCTTATGCGCTTGTTCGACGCACCTGCGCGAGATGTGTAGCCTGGCCCTAAAATTTCCCTTCTCTTTATTTCCTGTCTTTCGTAAAGCCCAAAAAACCCTCTCGCAATACATTTCAAAGGAAGGAGTCCCTTTTTAAGGGTTTAATTCCTTAAGGGCGCCGTTGACGTCACTGGCTCTAACTTAATGCGCTTGTTCAACGCAACTACGCCAGAGTTGTAGCCTGGCCCTAAAACTTTCCTGCTCTTTATTTCCTGTCTTTCGTAAACCCCAAAAAACCCTCTCGCAATAGATTTCAATGGAGGAAGTGGTTTTTATGGGTTTTATTGCCTTAAGGGTGCTGTTTACGTCACCGGCCCCGACCTCATGCGCTTGTTCGACGCACCTGCGCGAGAGGTGAAGCCTGGCCCTAAACTTTCCTTGCTCTTTATTTCCTGTCTTTCGTAAACCCCAAAAAACCCTCTCGCAATACATTTCAATGGAGGGAGTCCCTTTTTAAGGGTTTATTGCCTTAAGGGCGCCGTTGACGTCACCGGCTCCAACTTTATGCGCTTATTCAACGCAACTACACCAGAGTTGTAGTCTGGCCCTAAAACTTTCCTGCTCTTATTTCCTGTCTTTCGTAACCCAAAAACCCTCTCGCATAGATTTCAATGGAGGAAGTACCTTTTAAGGGTTTTATTGCCTTAAGGGTGCCGTTGACGTCACCGGCTCTGACTTTATGCGCTTGTTCAACGCACCTATGCCAGAGTTGTAGCCTGGCCCTCAAATGTCCCTGCTCTTTATTTCCTAGTCTTTCGTAAACGCCAAAAAACCCTCTCGCAATATATTTCAATGGAGGGAGTCCCTTTTTAAGGGTTTTATTGCCTGAAGGGCGCCGTTGACGTCACCGGCCCGGACTTTATGCGATTGTTCAACGAAGCTACGCCAGAGTTGTAGCCTGGCCCTAACACTTTTCGGCTCTTTATTTCCTGTCTTTCGTAAACCCCAAAAGACCCTCTCGCAATATATTTCAATGGAGGGAGTCCCTTTTCAATGGAGGAAGTGGTTTTTATGGGTTTTATTGCCTTAAGGGCACCGTTGACGTCACCGGCTCTAACTTAATGCGCTTGTTCAACGCACCTACGCCAGAGTTGTAGCCTGGCCCTAAACTTTCCCTGCTCTTTATTTCCTGTCTTTCGTAAACCCCAAAAAACCCTCTCGCAATACATTTCAATGGAAGGAGTCCCTTTTTAAGGGTTTTATTTTCTTAACAGTGCAGACACCAGTTCTTCCGCGACAGGGGTCTAAAGTAGTACCCGGAAAAAAAGGGAAGAAGGGGTTCCGATGGTTCATGTTTGAGTTTACATTTCTCATAACCTGCTGCAAAATGGTATTAACTACTAACATGGCTGGAAGTGTAAGAAGTGGCGTGTTTTGGGTGAAAGTTGATTTCGGGCTCGAGGCTTACTTCCGGGTGTCCTTCCGCCTTCAGCGCGGTGCTTCGGTTTGACCTAGATATGCCTTGTATGCGTTCTGGGGGTGCTGTCGCTATGCCTTGCGCGACGGGCTATTATGATAATCTCAGTGTTAGGATTTTCTTTATACTTTTCTTGATAATACGTAAGTGTTTTCTCTTTCCGACCATATAAGTCATATTGGTGGCTAAATCCTGGGTGATGGGTCTAATTCCACGTGAAAATGGCCAATTTTTGGCATGATTTTTCCCCTAAAATTTACTAGAATGTCAGAGGTAAAAGAAAGTGAAATTCTATTGTTCTCGTAGCTAGAGCGATATCCTTCATTTGCAAACACAGTGTTTTGGCTTAAGAGGTATTTCCTGAAAGAGACGGTCGCTAGAGTTGAGGGTATGTAGAATAGAATTGAGACCCAATAAACTGGGGTGTGCCCGAGTTTTTGTTGAGATCGTTGTTACTTTATTTAGATATATACTTAGGCAACTGAACAACAAGTTCACTGTGCACTCCGTACAAGATTCCTGAGAATTATACCCTGAACACAAACACCGTGAACACGGTCCGTGGAAAGATTCCCGAGAATTCTCCACACCCATACATATATAACACATACTGGGTACTTGGTCGGCTGAATTACACAATAAAAAGCACACTCATTACTTAGCTGCTACTTCCGGATCGGCGTTCTGGTTATAGATACCGCAAAGGCCGACGGGAGTAGAACTGGTTTCGAAGTTATTCGAACGCGTTCGCTCGAATCGATAGAACCCCAAGACGGGGCTAGCGCTAGCGATGATAACTTCAAAAAGATGACAGGGTAGGAAAAACCCACCCGTGAACTGCGTTACCAACTGGGGTGGCAGCGGCGGGGGTGACTTAGAATCACGTTCGGTGTGAAGTCCCAGCCTCCGGGAGAAGACGAAATATCGTACATTTATATTCTAGAGATATTGGGCGCAACTACTACAGTTTCCAAATCTCGTGCCTGGGAGATATATGTAGGACTGAAAACATGTCGGGGGGGTTTGTGGACGTGTTTAGAGCAGCCTGGCAGTACATGTACACATAGCATGTCGTATGATGTAGCCTTTCTGTGCGTCTCCATTTTAGAACCGCGCGGGAAACGTGTGCGCCTACCGTGCGTCTGATTGGCTAGCGGTGATGTCATTGTCTTGTGCAGCAGCGACCTTAGCGGCCAGTCATGGTACTGCTGCTAACGCAGTTCGCCGGAAATCGGATTTTACACAATGCTTCATATCTTCTTTAAATTATGGTATCATACCCAAAAAAAGTTTACATGGCTTCTTAGTTACCCCTAAAGTATAGATAGTATCAAGACTTTTATTTTCCTTGTGGCATTTCGCAGAAAATAGGGTCTTTTGAAATGGCATTACGCACCTAGTGTATACTAGCTATGGGAGAGAGTGAGTGGGTGAGAGTATACTAGTACTAAGTACCTAACCAAGCTGAAGCGTTCGGAAGTCGCTGTTCGGCTCTCGGCAATCTTCGGGAGACTTCGGTATCTGTTCGTATGGTTCTTTGGAATCCTCATCAGGTTGTGGACCGTGTTCAGGGTACGTTTGATTCTCGGGAATCTTTCAACGGCCCATTTTCACGGTGTAATGATGTGTTCAGTGTATAATTCTCAGGTTTCTTTCAACGGCCCAAGTTCACGGTGTTATGATGTGTTGAGTGTATGATTCTTGGGAATCTTTTAACGGCCCATTTTCACGGTGTTATGATGTGTTGAGTGTATGATTCTCGGGAATCTTTCAACGGCCCAAGTTCACGGTGTTATGATGTGTTGAGTGTATGATTCTCGGGAATATTTCAACGGCCCAAGTTCACGGTGTTATGATGTGTTGAGTGTATGATTCTCGGGAATCTTTCAACGGCCCAAGTTCACGGTGTTATGATGCGTTGAGTGTATGATTCTCGGGAATCTTTCAACGGACCGTGTTCACGGTGTTATGATGTGTTGAGTGTATGATTCTCGGGAATATTTCAACGGACCGTGTTCACGGTGTGCACGTGATGGCAACGGGCTGAATGAGTAGCCAGTGTTTATGTTCTATCATACGCAAAACAATATAAGTTAATATAAGGCTTTTAGTGGTTTACAAAACAATAATAAATCTCAACAAAAACTCGGTGGCCTAGCGCGCCTGTGAGTAAAGTAGAAAGTTATGTTTATGTTTTCTATGACTGTATTTATGTTGTTGCTTTTTGGAGGGAAGTGCAAGATAATCCCCGTATCTCTAATTACTCTTAGACATAAAATCCACAGACAAATTGTTGTACATTTTCAACAGTTTATTCTATACTCCACTGGGAGCAGGAGGAGGGCCCACCAGGACGAGGTGTGCTGCCCGACCACGCTGATGGTCTACAGCGGGCCGGGCAGACCCACCATGGGGGCAGGGGCCGCCGCTGCTTCTTCCTCAACGCAGCGCTGGTTGGAGACCCCTGATCCCCAGGCGTACCCACGGCCTGTAGGAAATAAAGAAACACACAAATTAGACAGGGCTGAAATCTGTACCTTTCCTGTTACACAACAGACTGGGACGGTCTAGTCTAGTTTAACTTGACATGTTACAATGTTGTATCGGAGACTCACCTTGACTGGTCAATCAGACGGCCGCAGAGGAACCGTCTTCTTAAGACCTGATGTTGAAAGGCAAAAAATAATCAGCATTGCATCAGAGCATTTCACAAAAGAAACAATGTATGAGTGGAGCGGAACCATTCCTAAGCTTTTGTACCACAGTTATTCCTCAGTAAGATTGTAGTCGCTTGGTTCCCGTTACCTCTATTCCATCTGACATTCAAAAGCACTAACGAGTGACTGGCTGAATAAAGGTTCTAAAACTGCAGTCTTACTGAGGAATAACTGTGGTACAAAAGATGTTAGCTGGGGAATGATTCCACTCCACTCATATGACAAAAGACACAATACTGCAATGAACCTATCACATTATTACGTCACAGTGTGTTTACCGCAATGAATGCCGGTCAATCAATGTTTATATTGTACAGGGGTGCGTAGCGCAGTGTGTGTTTGTGTAGTGTTAGCCTAATATAAGGCTTTAAATACAGTGCTACTTTCGTCTAATGTCACAACTAAATCACCCATCACGGCATGCAATGCTGTGTCGACACAACTAGACGCAGCAAAAATGAAACATACCAGACTTTGAAATGATCTTTATTCTTTAACTGACCGTTCTAGAATGTTGTTTAAAACAAGTAAACAAACTGTGACGTAATAATGTAATAGGTCCATTTAAGTTGAATCAACTTGAACGTGTATTTAATTCCTTGATCCAGTTGTAACAGTAAAGTCTATATTTACTCACGGTCAGGGCGATGAACACCGTGAGATCTATCTCCTCCCGCCCCCAGTGGTTCATGCCAGTCTCCCGCCTCATGCGCTTGACGAATGCCTGTATATACAACAATGATTCGTTTGGTGCAGTCAGTTTGATGCTGCTTCTTAAAACGTGTTTGGGACAACAGAATTTGCCATGATCATACTACAAAACACAGAGGGAGACGGTAGATGCGCGATGATGATAGTGAAGAAGTAGACTTACTTTGACCTGGTCAGGAGACAGCCCGACCCCCTCTGCTTCCTCCATCAGCGCGCACAACCTGGGGCAGCGGGGGTCTATCTTCATTAACCCGCGGGTCCAGAGGGACTTCAGCATCGCCTTCTGATCCGGCCTCATCTTCTCTAAATGCAAATATACAGGGGGGGGGGGACCATACATATTTAAGTAAGGCCATGTTGATTTGATTATATGGATGACATCCGCGCGCGCATGAATTTTCGGCCATTTCCAAAAAAAAAAGTTTTCAACCATACTGTAAATCGTGCAAAACAGTTGCTAAATGAGCACAAATATACCATAAGTTGCAAGGAAAACATTTAGAAACGATACCAATGTCATAGAATGCCAAAATCAAAGGAAAAAAGACAAAAATGTAAAGAAATGAATTCGAAGAGTAGATTATTCGCCATAACATATTCTGTGCCATTTGTTCAACCTTCACGACCACGTAGATTTCATAGTGAAAGCAACTTTTTTGTTTTGCAAAACTTTTTTTTCATTCGCACGCGCGCATCAGTTTTGGGGTTCCCAGAGGATGTCATCCATATAATCAAATCAACATGGCCCAACAGAAAAGTACATGTTTATGTTCGTCAATTTTGCAAGATTACAAGAACTCTCTATGAAAAATTTAACGAATGTTTCAATCTTAGAGACTACATGTTAGAGAATAGTTATACCTTTATTGTTAAACCTTTATTAACCTTAACCGCTGATATATATATATATATATATATATATATATATATATATATATATATATATATATATATATATATATATATATATATATATATATATATTCCGTTATTCAGACATTTTGTAAATATTTTGTAAATATTTTGTAAATAGTGACCTGCCAGGGGGACACCGCGAGCCGCAATTCAACTTCCGCTTTCTAGAACGGCGTTCTATTCAAAATGCCCCACCCCCGTGACGTAAGCAGTTTATACTATCCGTAAAACGTGAATGCCCCCTGTGACGTAAGCAGCTCGAAATGCCGCCCTGTGACGTAAACAGTTTATGCGATCCGTGAAAGTCGAATGGATCTATTGTTAACTATGTGTGAACGGATACAACATAGAAAAACAAAGCCTAAATTCGAACTACGTCCGTTAACGGAGAAAACAAATAAAAAATCCTAACGGTGTCATCCGGGAACACCTGTTCGCAGACCGTTACAAACAGTATGTTCTATACCGCTATGGAACAAAATCTGTACATCAACAAAAACAACATTTCCCATTCATTACTCTGACTAAATCCGCTTTCAGTTTTCAAACTGTTCTACCATGGATAATATTATATTAGTATTCCGAAATGTGCACATAACTTTGCCGCTTTCAGTAGATCCCTAGAGTTGTTCTTCAAATTTTACAAAGTTACACAGTTACATACGACATCAGAAAAGTCCTAAAAGTATGCTAATGGCCACGTCTCACGATCGCAGACCAGGGCCAATCCTGGGCCAGTCGTGCGTATACGGTAGAAAATATTCTCGTGTCTTGGCAACGAAAGAGGCTGACTTACGTACTTTTGGGCGGGATATTCTGTCACAGTCTATTTAAAAATCCTACGGAACCAAAATCGTACAACGACATCGTTCAAAATTGTACACGAATGTGACCGCGGCTACAAATAAGAAGTGTATAAACAAATAAACGTTTTACTTACAGTATTGTCTCTGATGATGATGATTGCTGGTACCGGCCGCTACGGTGTCTAGTAGCAGAATGAAACGTTCAAAGTCAAACGTTCGAAAACACACGAACTGAAACGTTCTTAAAAACACTCGACTTCTCGTTCTCGAGAACACGTGTTACCTGTTCGTACGGCACGTGACGTGTCACGTGGTGGGCACGTGCTGCTTACGTTGGACGTAAGCTCATGTTTATCTATTAAATGGATGGCAAGTGCGCATGAAATTTCCTCTGTTCCCTTAAAAATAAAGTTTTCTATCATACTGTTAATCGTACAACGCTTGTCTCAAAATGAGCAGTAAATAGTCAGAGCCTTGTTTGCGGACATGTCCAAAGCCTTCGATCGAGTCGACCATGCCATACTACTACAGCATGTGATCGATATCCAGGCCAGTCCATGCATGGTCACAAGGATCCACAGCTACCTCAGACAGTGGTCGGCGTCAGAGGGTAGTAGTCAATGGTGTGGCCAGCTCCTGGGGAAATTTGTTTTTTTCCAGGCAGGTCCGTTGAATAAACTGCAAAAAAACTATATTTTTCGTATCCAAAATTTACGTTTAACTACAGTTTCTACCCAAATTATAGAGTCAACAGACAATAACCAAAATTGTATCGGAAGCCGGCTGGAAACCTCCGTTGACTGATATAATGAGATTTCCCGGCGTACTTTTCTTGGCGGAGTTGTAGCCTTTCGGTCTGAGGGTGTCCGTCGGATCCAAAATCGAGAAAAAAACTCCGGTCCGAGACCTTTACATTATAGTACTTTCATACATGTAATGTATACAACCTATGACAGATGTAACATCAACAGATACTAATTATGCAAATGATGACCTAATTTACATAATCAATGCGAAAATTATATGATTTCTTAATGGTGAATGATGGGAATGTCATACTTGGGACATCTGTAAGTTAATCAAAAGTTAACATCGCGATGCATATATTATGTTAATGCAGAGGTCATTTGCGTAATTAAAGAAGAAATTTACATTTACATATCAAGCCCATATTTCATGGAGGTATGAGATCTCGGAACTCTTGTTTGTTATGGCTTTACTACAAAGTGGTGAATGAGACGGAAGGTTGCTATGCAAGCTCTTATCAGCAAGTCAGGTTGCTATCAGAAGTCGTAATCGCGTGTGTGTGTAAATGGTTCATTACTTTTCGTGGGGCATGTTTCTATGTGGTTACAATGTTGTCAGATTGCTGTCAGGCGACAAAGACTGTCACAGTGAAGGATAACAACTAATAAATGAGGCTGAGCTAGTATATTTAAACCGAAGTGATGCGTGGATGGCAACAGGTATTCAAATTCGTCCAAATGCAGCCATTCACTGTGCAAGTGCAAAGAAAAGAAGAATTCACTGGTAGACGTCAAGTTATACCGACTAATACCAATTTTCAATACTCGATTCTTGTTAACTAATTGCCATTTCCTCTTTCAGTAAAATAAACTGTGACTCTTTCATGTGTTTCGTCCATGCAGTAAGTTTCATTAGAATCTTTCAGTCGCTCTGACGAGCTCGCCTGAAATATTTCAGAGCTGACAGAGCATAACATTGTTGTTATGGTTTAACTCTCAACAGGTGTAAGCAAGTATCCGGTATGACAAAGGAAGGAGGAAGAGGAAAAATAACAGAAAAAAAATAAACAAACAGCAAATAACTTCCTCCAAGGTTTCGGTGGAACTCGGGAAGTAAAGACAACCTGTCTGACTTCAAAGCAAAGAAACAGAAGAGTGTGGATCAGTTACTACCAGAGGGCCATTGCTCTGCAAAGAGAACATGGTGCTAATCGCTACTCTCTGTGTTGTATTTCTGCTGGCTGAGCTGTCGTCTAGCTCTAAGGTCCAGCTTAAAAACGTGACGGAAATACCGGAGGATGCGCCAGTCGGTAGCACGGTGGTGCGGCTGAGAGATTCTCTTGTTGCCGCCAGCCTGGTTAGTTCTGCAGACGACGACAGTGGGACGTGTTGGTCAGTCAACATCACCACGGGGGACGATTGGGGACGGTTTGGGGTTCGCGCTGAGGACTGGGCGGTGGTCATAGCGGCTCCGCTGGACTACAACCTGTACTCGCGGTACAACCTGACGGTGGAACTGACAAACACCGGTAACGAGAACGTCTTGTACGTGACCCTTATCATCGTAGTCATAGACGTGCCTGAATACCCGCCATTCTATAACAAACGGTGTGAGACGCCAGTCCTTCTGGATAACTGTGAGAATTGTACTTTAATGAGTAGTGACGGATATCATATTTTAGCTAACGGAGATTTATTTGCGGAGTACGGAGAATTTCTTGAGTTCTCTATGGCGAGCCAATACCCCGCTAACTTTGTCTTGAAAAGCGATTGTTCCTTACGATTTGCTGCCAGCACGAAGACAATGGATAGAGACGGGGGTTACATCACCTCGTTGATTGAAGGACGTTTACATGGTAGAGGCGAACTTGAATGTCGCGACCGGGAGTGGAGGACTACAGGGAAGATTACTATATTGAACCTTTCTCTGGATGACGACTTGCCTCAGTGGGTAGTAAACGGTCAGTTCCAAGGGGAGGAAAATCCCCGCTATGTCATCGCCGTTGAGGTAAACGAGATGTGGTCCACATCACCGTACTGGGTACGCTGTGGAGCTAATGTCACGTTGGGGGATAATGGGGGAACAGTTCTATTTGAGTTTACATTTCAGTACAACTTTACAGGGTGTCCTGGTGGATTGTACGGTATGTATTGTGACAGGGACTGTGTTTGTAAGAACGGTGCCCGGTGTCATGGCTTTAACGGTGCCTGTGAGTGCCGCCCGGGCTGGAGAGGGAGGGCCTGTGATATCCCATGGCCCGAAGTTGCCATCGTGGTAGAGACACCTGGTGATTCAGCAGTTGTGAAGTACATCGGTACCAATCTGACTTTAACCTGCCTGGCTCCTCATATTCACGTGGCAAATATGACTTGGCTTTATCAAACAGGAAAAACAAATAACGACACAAAAATCATCGACGAAGGGACAGCCCAGAACAGTTCTATCAGCTTTCAGCCGATACTAGAGTCAGCTAGCGGCAAATATAGCTGTATGGTACAGGCTGAAGATGGTCAGGTTTTCAACGCGACTTTCGTACTAAACGCCACCGAATGCCGACCCAACTATCATGGGGAAGTTTGCAGCCAAGTGTGTGACTGTGAGTACGGAGGGACGTGTGACAGGTGGGAGGGGTGTCTGTGTCCTGCGGGCCGTCGCGGAGACAGGTGTCAGCACGAGTGCGCCCCTGGCACGTTCGGAAGGAACTGTAGCATGAGGTGTTACTGCGAAAACAACGCATTGTGTGATCCAGTCAATGGCAGCTGTATTTGTGCTGAAGGACAGTCGGGTGAGTTTTGTCAGCACGTCTTCATTCCTGGGAACAACAATCAAGTCGTTGTTGTAGTATTGTCGTCCGTTATTCCGGCCATTGTGGTAATCGTCTGCATCGTCACTGGAATCCTGTTGAGACGGGGTCACCGACAGGCAAAAGTTGACTCAGAAATGACGTACGTCGTGGAAACCCTTTCGTCATGGGAAGTAGACAGAGAGGACATTCGCTTCGAGCACATGATCGGGGAGGGAGAGTTCGGCCATGTCGTACGGGCAGGGCTGCGCGTGCCGGAAGGGTACGAGGTTTTGGTCGCGGCTAAAAGTATCCGGCCCGACCGCAAGACGGCGTCTACTGTCCGCGACTTTCGACGAGAAATGGACATTCTCGCCAGAATCCACGAGGACAAAGAGGGACACCCGAACGTGGTGAAGCTTTACGGAGTTCTGACTAAGTCGGAGCCTCAGTACATCCTGGTAGAGTACGCGAGCAATGAAGAACTCCGTCGGTACCTGTGGACTTTGCGTGAACAGTGCAAGATCACGGAGATAGGAACTAGTTAGAGCGTCTCGGTTTCGCTTGTGACGTGGCCTGTGGGTTAGCAGAGCTGGCACGGCTGAAGATCGTCCACCGGGACATCGCGGCCCGTAACGTCGTCATTAGCGACAGGAAGGTAGCTAAGATCGCGGATTTCGGACTGGCGCGTGACGTCTACATGTCGTCGGCGTACGAACGCACCGAGCAGGGCGGGAAGGAGGAACTGCTGCCGCTGAAGTGGATGGCCGTGGAGTCGTTACGGGACGGGGTGTACACGTGTGAGAGTGACGTGTGGTCGTACGGCGTGCTGCTGTGGGAGATCGCCAGTTTTGGGGAGGAGCCGCGCTACGCTGGCGGTCCGATGCACCCGGGCGTCTGCACACTGTTGGAGCTGCTGAAGAAAGGCGTCCGTCTGCAGCAGCCGGAGAACTGTCCGCTGCCGGTGTACCGCATCATCAGGTCATGTTGGGTGTTCAACCCATCGAGGCGGCCAACGCCTGACGATCTGGTGCGGAAGATTAACCTGCTGAGGCCGCAGAGACAAGCTGCGCACCCGGGGTACCCGGGCAATCACTACATTCGATGAACTTTTCAAGTTTCATGTCAACAAACATTTGTCCTCACTGGCTGTACCCAAAGCATTTAAGTGGCTCTCATGAGCCTTGTTCTGTGGTGAATCATGAAGTAAAAATCATGAAATAAATAAAAAAGGGACCTCGGACCAATGGACTCCCCCTTATTCTTATACATCATTGTTATCATATGTCAAGGCAAAATTGTAAGACCACTTATATGGCTAGACATTGATAAAATCTAAGAATATTAGCCGCAAAACGACCATGTCCCGGTACTTTTAAATAATTATTTCGTTTTGGCATTAAAATATAATATTAGAAATAAAATATTAAGATATTAAGATAGTACAATTTTCAAGAAGCATTGTCTCGCTTATACCTATAGTTTTACATCATTGTTATCATATATTAAGGCAATATTGCAAGAACAATTAGAATATTTTGGTAAATAATGATAAAATCTAGGAATTTTAATCATAAAACGATCACGTTGTGTTTTTTAATACTAATTTCGTTTTTGTAGTATACTACCTTTAAGGCAATGTGGATTTGATTATATGGATGACATCCGCGCGCGCATTAATTTTCGTCTGTTTCCAAGACCACAAGTTTCTGTAAATCGCACATAATGAGCAAATATATGTTGTATGTTGCGAAAAAGTATTGGAAAAAAATACCAATTTCATAGAATGCCAACATCAATTTAGGAATAGAAGAAAATGAGAAGGAATGAAAATGAATCTATTTGAATATTTTGGACATCAATAGATTTCAATTGGCCCTTTCACTTGTCAGTTTTAACCATAGTTTATCAGACACATTTGAAAACTTTCTCAACTTTCGTTCACAATTCCACCAAACTCGTCATAGCTTCCAATTACACATACCCCTATACAGAACCTCCCAGGCCCAGATGAATGTGAAATTTAAAAGTGCCCTTCCATGGAAAAATATTCCCCTTTCCCTCAAAAATCTTACCTCGATTCAAACTTTCAAACGTAAACTAAAACATCATTTCATATCCAATGCCCATGACTTTTAATTCTTCACCATATACGTCCTTAGCAAGTTACGTAGCGGCTTATAATTAGCATCACTGGTATATACAATATTCTATATGTCTGTCATTATCATTTGTAGTTTTATTTTGAGACTTCGATATATACTGATTACATTACATTATATATTGATTACACCTATGTTATTTTCTTATCATTTGTATAATAAATAACTCTGTTGTATCAATTTCCAGTATGATGATTTCCGGTTCTGTAAAATGTTCTTTGCATTTAGTGACATCCTTTGTTAAACTGAGTTAGTTTCCTTTGCATTATCTTTGCATTCATCAATTAATTTTCAATTACTATATTAGTTATGATATTCATTCATACGTATTAGTTTTCATTATACTAGCACATATCAGGAGAGTCTTAAAAAACAAGCTCTTTGTTCCTTCTACAAGCTCTATTGTTTCCACAACAAGAACCGCGCCGTGCTTCTGCAGTTGGAAAGATAAGAGCCTCATTTGCATGGATTATATCAGCTAGTAATAATATTCTCCACCCAATGACAGCCTTATCTTAACAAAAAGGCTATTATAGTAAGGTATAGTAAGGTAATCAGAATGCAGCTGTCCGACTAACAATCTTCCACTTATGACATGAGTGACCCTGACCGTCCCCAATGTGGCCATTGGAAAAGCCACAAAGGGTTCAGAATCCGCCAAGAGAGTGATCTCCATCCTACAGCCCGCGCGCAAAGGCCCAAACACACACCCAGACCAGCCTTGTGCAATACTCGACAGTAAACAGTTGCATAATGGCCAACAGTTGCGGTCACGGTGACGAAAGGGTTTTGAGGGTCCAAGTTTGAGGTGACATTTCTGAAACTGTCACTAAATATCATTAAACATTAACGTGGCTGAAGAGTGTAAGAAATTGTGATTTTGGGGTGAAAATTTCTTTTGGCTCTGAACCTTACTTCCGGGTATTCTGGCGCGCCAAGTGTAGCCCGCCCGTTTGACCTACATTTCGCTCTGCGCCTTCCTCAGAGTCGATTTGCAACCCCTCGCGCCGCGGACGGTTTTTAAAAAATTCAGTACTATATTTATAATTTACTCGGGTATAGCATGGAGGTACTACCTCCATGGGTATAGTCAACGTTTGGGTCTTTCTGCCAGCATCAGTCATTTCTGTCGGGAATTTTTTTTCTGTGGGATTATCCTACGCAAAAATTCCCAATTTTGTGCATTAATTTTGAAAATTTTGGAGTGAAATTAATGTGTTTTCTGCTGATTTTACCACAATTAAAGAGGTTGAAGAAACCAAACTCAGTTGGTTTTTTACCTGAAGATATATCCTTTCGTCTCATATACAGTTATTGTCCTTCCGAATCATTCCACGGCAGAGACGGTCGCTAGTCTTGAGGATGTGCAGCTTCGAAACGCCAAAGAAACTTGGGTGTGCCCCCTTAATATTAATATCGAAGGTATAGCAGAACACAGTTTCCGCCCTATATATGTTGATTTCTATAGTTAAGGACCCCAAGATGACTCGTTTCGACGCGGAAAAAATTATAGTAGGGTGCACTTCACAAATACGAAAATCGAATATGTTTGAGGAGAAGGTACAAACTACAAACAAGAATTCCGAGACATCATACCTCCATGAAATATGGGCTTGATATGTAAATGTAAATTTCCTCTTTAATTATGCAAATTACCTCCGCATTAACAGGATATATGCATCGTGATGTATGTTAACTTTTGATTAACTTACAGATGTCCAAAGTATGACATTCCCATTATTCACCATTGAGAAATCATAGAATCTTTGCATAAATTATGCAAATTAGGTCATCATTTGTATAATTAGTATCTGTTGATGTTCTGCCTGCCATAGGTTACATACATTACATGTATGAAAGTAGTATAATGTAAAACACTGTAATCATAGAATTTCCTCATTAATTATGCAAATAAAGTCCTTATTTGCATAATTTGCATTTAATCATGTACATCTCTCTCTTAGCTACCTACACACCAAAAATTATGAAAATATGTTGTTCCTATCTGGACTTATTGGCTTTTAAACATTTCGCCAGAAAGTGCCCTGCAGTTCCTGAACAAGCTGCTAGGGGAACCAAACTCACACCACTTATTCCTGACAGGAAAAGCAATCTGTCACCAAAACATCAAGACCATAGCATGTTCAGGACAAAAGATACAAAAACCGGAAGTTCTGCTGCAGTACCAAGGTCATCCACCAGGAGGCCCATATTTAACCTTGACGTTTGTCTTCCTAAGACTAACCAACATACCAAATATCATCATAATCCATAAAGGCGTTCTGAAGTTATGCTGACCACAAAGTAGCGGAAACACAGACAGACACACAGACACACACACATACATACATACAGACAGACACGCCAAAAACAATACCTCCATTTTTCATGGAGGTAAATATCTAGAAACCAAAGAAAAATCTTGTCGGCGTATCTGCTCGTAACGTACACTTTGAAATCGCCCTCTACGGAAGTGACCTGAACTGCAGCCGAATCATCCGGAAAGCCAGTTGCGTAATACGGCGCATTTATACACGAACTGCAAAACCTTCACAATTCAAATCATACAGTCTCAAATCCGATACATTCCTACACCACACAGCACAATTTACATCTGGCTGACGCTCTTATCAGGCTTTCTACCCAGCCTTCAAGAATATTCGCTGTACTACTTTCTATACCCGAGTCATAGACCCGGGATCACAAATTAATACTGTGTTCTGTGACCTCAAAAGGGACTGGCGTAAGTTTCCAGGTCAGAGTTTAATTCTGACCAGATATCCAAGTAGTGCGCAGTAAATCGCCGGATCTGCGAGGTTGTCACGCTAGGCGTGGCTCCCCATAGCTCGGTGATCGTTGCAGATTTTCAGATAGGTTTTGAATTGACCAAAAAACGTTGGCATTGTAGTGTTTTCGGCGTGATGAACTTGGACGCTTGGTGGACGCATCTATAGGGCAGAGGTTTGTGCCGGGTGGAGAACCGCCGGGTCACGTGGCCACCCTGTCCCGTAAAGGAGGGGAAACCTTAAAAAACCACTCCCGTCATTGACAATACATTACGGGAGTGGTTTTTGACATTAGCAAAAGACAGGAAATAAAGACGAGATATCTTTTGGGGCCAGGCTACACCTGTCGCCCAGCTGCGTCGACCAAGCGCATCAGGTGGGACAGCTGGCGCCATCTACACCTGTAACAGGGGGGGAGAGAAATTCTCACCTGTTGCCGGTGATGACGTCATAGCGTCCCGTCCACTGCAGATGTGATGAGCGCCCGTTTTGGCCAGTTGAAAACACCAGGGTAGAAACTCTTGCGCTTGGTGGACGCATCTAGGGCAGAGGTTTGTGCCGGGTGGAGAACCGCCGGGTCACGTGGCCACCCTGTCCCGTAAAGGAGGGGAAACNGCAATGTCGCCTGTAGAGCAGAATTAGGTAGACTTCCTTTAGATACAGATATTTGTATATAGATATACTAGTAGTTAAAATTCTGGTTATGCTTGGTCCAAATGGACACAACCTCCCACTCCCTTCAAACGGATGCTCTCTCTTACAGCAAAGCCTACAAATACCCGTAGACAAACTTTATTGCAACGTGTTAAAGACATACCGGTATTAGATCATAATGGATACTCCTCTTTGTGGCATTCTGATAACTCACATTGTGACCCTGAACATGTTGGGGAAATGCTGAGAAGGAGACTTACAGATATAACGTTACACGTGTCTTCTACCGTTATAAAAGAGAAGTCAAACCCTTCAGACATAGTTTTAGACTTAGACGTAGCTATAATTTTAGACAAGTACCTTTCATTATGTGGATTTTAGTTATTTTATATACTGTTCTTCAATGGTCTTTTATGTTTGTAACTGGCAATTAACCTCCGGGCATGAATTTGCAATAAACTTCTCAATTATTATAGAGAGAAAGATATAGTACCTGTTCAAATGCAGCAGAGTTGAAGACTGTCGATGATACGTAGGGGAAGATGTTCTACACTAATTCAGAAAACTCACTTACTGCTTACTTCATTAACATCATGGGAGCTATAGCTATATGAGCTAGATAATGTTGCATGGGAGTGGACAGGGATGTAAATCAGCATGTGTCTGCTCAGTTGTGAATCTGTACAATTTCCACAATGTCCCAAGGGTTTCCTGGAATTTCACTACGTAGGAATGTGGGCATAGATGTGTATCAGCAAAATCCCAGACATGCCTGTAGACATTCCATTCCTGTGGAAAAAATGCCTGTGCAATTCCTAGAATTCTTGCAAACTGCACACAATACTGTACCATTAGGCTCCCCCCTGAGGCGTCGCCAAAAAACCACTCCCGTCATTGACAATACATTACGGGAGTGGTTTTTGACATTAGCAAAAGACAGGAAATAAAGACGAGATATCTTTTGGGGCCAGGCTACACCTGTCGCCCAGGTGCGTCGACCAAGCGCATCAGGTGGGACAGCTGGCGCCATCTACACCTGTAACAGGGGGGGAGAGAAATTCTCACCTGTTGCCGGTGATGACGTCATAGCGTCCCGTCCACTGCAGATGTGATGAGCGCCCGTTTTGGCCAGTTGAAAACACCAGGGTAAAAACTCTTGCGCTTGGTGGACGCATCTAGGGCAGAGGTTTGTGCCGGGTGGAGAACCGCCGGGTCACGTGGCCACCATGTCCCGTAAAGGAGGGGAAACCTTAAAAAACCACTACCGTCATTGACAATACATTACGGGAGTGGTTTTTGACATTAGCAAAAGACAGGAAATAAAGACGAGATATCTTTTGGGGCCAGGCTACACCTGTCGCCCAGGTGCGTCGACCAAGCGCATCAGGTGGGACAGCTTCTTCTTCTTCTTCTTCTTGAGTACTCTCTAACCACCCCTACTGGGGTATCACTGAGAGGGGGGGGTGCGACGGACTATGGCTGCGCGGCCAGAAGCCCGGCCTTGAAGGCCTCCACTGTCTGGGCTTTTACAAGCTGGCCCGGTAACTTGTTCCACTCATTTATCGTTCTTGGAAAAAAAGAAAATCTAAAACAGTCTGTTTTGGCAGGTATTGCTTGATACTTATATTCATGACTTCCTCTGGTACGCCTATGGGCAGGTTTGAGGTATTGTTCCATTTGAATATTAATATATCCATGAGCAATTTTATATAAAGATATCAAGCGAGCGGTTCTCCTTCTGTCGACAAGTAACGGCCACTGGAGGCGCTTTAGCATGTCAGAAACACTGCTGGTATAGTCATAATCACTAACAGCCATTCGCGCCGCCCTTCGTTGGACTCGCTCCAACGCCTGGGAACCACCGATGGTGTGGGGATCCCATACAGTCGCACAGTACTCCAGGTGTGGGCGTACAAGTGTTCTGTAGCATGTAGATTTGACACGAAGAGGACAGTGCGAAAGGTTACGGCGGATGACTGCCAGTATCCTATTAGCTCTACCAGTGACATAATTTATATGTGTGTCCCATTTCATATCCTGTGATAGTTGGACTCCAAGATATGGATGGGTTTTAACACTAGTAAGATTTTCTGAACATAATCGGTATTGTGTAATAATCGGGTTACGCTTACGAGTAATATGAAGTGTGTGGCACTTTGATGGGTTGAAGGACATTTACCATGTGTCCTGCCACCGGGTCAGTGCATCGAGATCTTTTTGTAGATCAAGAGCATCTGAGGGTTTTTCAGTGACCCGGTACAACAGGCAGTCATCGGCAAACAAACGCACACTAGAGGTCACAACACTCGGAAGATCATTGATATAAAGGAGAAACAAAAGCGGACCCAAAACAGTGCCTTGCGGTACTCCAGACACTACCTTGGCGGGCTTAGAGGCCACACCATCAAGGACAACTGATTGGGTTCTTTGAGTGAGAAAAGCTTGTAGCCATGTTAGTAAAGCTTGTGAAAAGCTTGGCGCCATCTACACCTGTAACAGGGGGGGAGAGAAATTCTCACCTGTTGCCGGTGATGACGTCATAGCGTCCCGTCCACTGCAGATGTGATGAGCGCCCGTTTTGGCCAGTTGAAAACACCAGGGTAAAAACTCTTGCGCTTGGTGGACGCATCTAGGGCAGAGGTTTGTGCCGGGTGGAGAACCGCCGGGTCACGTGGTCACCCTGTCCCGTAAAGGAGGGGAAACCTTAAAAAACCACTCCCGTCATTGACAATACATTACGGGAGTGGTTTTTGACATTAGCAAAAGACAGGAAATAAAGACAAGATATCTTTTGGGGCCATGCTACACCTGTCGCCCAGCTGCGTCGACCAAGCGCATCAGGTGGGACAGCTGGCGCCATCTACACCTGTAACAGGGGGGGAGAGAAATTCTCACCTGTTGCCGGTGATGACGTCATAGCGCCCCGTCCACTGCAGATGTGATGAGCGCCCGTTTTGGCCAGTTGAAAACACCAGGGTAAAAACTCTTGCGCTTGGTGGACGCATCTAGGGCAGAGGTTTGTGCCGGGTGGAGAACCGCCGGGTCACGTGGCCACCCTGTCCCGTAAAGGAGGGGAAACCTTAAAAAACCACTCCCGTCATTGACAATACATTACGGGAGTGGTTTTTGACATTAGCAAAAGACAGGAAATAAAGACGAGATATCTTTTGGGGCCAGGCTACACCTGTCGCCCAGCTGCGTCGACCAAGCGCATCAGGTGGGACAGCTGGCGCCATCTACACCTGTAACAGGGGTGAAGAGAAATTCTCACCTGTTGCCGGTGATGACGTCATAGCGTCCCGTCCACTGCAGATGTGATGAGCGCCCGTTTTGGCCAGTTGAAAACACCAGGGTAAAAACTCTTGCGCTTGGTGGACGCATCTAGGGCAGAGGTTTGTGCCGGGTGGAGAACCGCCGGGTCACGTGGTCACCCTGTCCCGTAAAGGAGGGGAAACCTTAAAAAACCACTCCCGCCATTGACAATACATTACGGGAGTGGTTTTTGGCATTAAAGCAATACAACTGTATATTGTATAGTTTCCATTAATTATGCAAATTAGTTTTGCCAAAGATCTTGTCGTTCTTAATTACATATGTCCCAAGTGTTTCATAGCCCTAATATTGAACACAGGAGATTTATAGAATTTCTTCATTGATTATGTAAATTATACCCTGATTTGAATAATTGTAATTCAATTATGTCAAGCATCACTTAAGTTACCTACAGGGCAACCTGATCTTTTACCTCCAATCTGCGGGAAGCTGATCACATCACTTGGGACTACTTTCCCAGCCGTCTCTCAAATCTTCTAAACCAAAGTTGTTTTTTTAATCATTGAGTATAAAGCCTTAACTATCCCACTGACAAAAAGGCACTACATTGAAAAGAAAAACAAGAAGCGACAATCCTCCTTGAAGTTTTATATGCAACAAAAATAATCCCAAGCGTCAACGCCAGACCTACTGTGCAGACATGACAACGGTTAATGTTAATACAATTAGGGCGCGTCATAAAAAAAGGACCTAAATCCATTACTGCTCCTGGGCGTGTAAAGATACTGTGCTTCAAGTTCGAAGTTCATTTTAATCACACACACACACAATCATTGCATTCACATAAAGATCGGACTATTTTGGTCGTGTCACTAGTAACAAAGGCAGCTCCACCGTCTTACCGTTCCTGTTATACCACTTAAATAAGGAATACTTTTCATAAGCAAATAAATAAGCAAGTAAACAGTCCCATAATGGCCAACAGTTGCAGTATCAGTAAACAGCGCAGTCCGTATAATCAGCAGCAGTTGCAGCCAGCACCGCGATCGAGTTATATAATTACTACCGGTCAAATAGCCGGGCGAAAACTATTCAACGACATTATAGAGATGTTCCTCAAATATGCACTTTCATCTTCATGAAAATGAATTTGTGCCTATCTTCTCGGCCGTTAACTTATATTTATAAAATAAACTAATCCACAACAGCCAACAATATAAAGACAACACGGTTCAAATTTCTTGGTGGGAATACCAGTTTAATATCAACTGGCACAAACAATAAAACAAGCGGGATAAGTAGAAATCAGTGTCGACATTACTCAACGGTTGCAATAAGCAGACATATCCTGTCTCCGGAATTTCACAACCTTGTAACATATCTAGCCAAAGAATTGTTTGAGATAATATAGACAATAATACGGACAGGCAACTAACGTTCCACCCGACAATAATACGGACAATAATACAGACAATACTAGAAAGGTAACATTTGCAAGCAAATGCAATATGTTAACCTCAGGATGGTCTTGTCTACGATTTAACGTTAAACCTTTATTGGGAAAGGATAGGTAGAAATATTTTGCTTAATATATTACTGACTTTTATGTACTGTTATTATAAAGTAACATTAACGTTATATCTGGGGGATTTGAATGTTTTCCCTTGTAAGGCCAAGGATGAAGTTTAAAATCTACCCGTCTGCCACTCAAAGATCATTACCATAGACTAGTCTTTTAGTGTCATGTATAGGAGATATATGTAACGTTACATACCACAGTACCAATGATTCACTCAGCACACACTCTTACCATGTTTGCAATTAAATGTAGGCCACAGCATGTAAATTTGAATTTGAATAACATCCTCTGCAGACTCTAAGTAAACTTCGAGTCTTTTTGACAGCTTTAATTACAAACGACTTTGTTGAGCTCTTCTCATAACCGTAGGCTGAAATAATATTGATGATTAGTTTATCATCATTACAAATACATGCCAGAAGGCTAATTGTAAGTACGTATATCATATACATATGATGAAATGATATACAATGATATGAAGAATTAATTTCTGCGGTACACTTTAGTCTTTATACTACAGTACATAAGATATATATATATATATATCAAGCCAGTTTTGTTAGGTTTTTTATAAGGAATATTTTCTGGCCAAATTGGAGATATAATGTGCCATAATGTGCTGTATCCTTCTGTGGATGGCTGGGTTCAGCTCTGTTATGTTCCTCCCCAGTTTGTCATGGACCAAGTTCTGCTTCCTTTCCTAGCAGAGATCCAATTTAGAGGATAAAAACAGGAGAGTAAACATTTCAAAAGTGAGCAGAAACTGATAATATATGTCTAAGTCATTGAACCGCAAAAGGAAACCATAATACATATGTATATACACGTATAACTATATCAGGCTGGGTCCAAGAGGGTGTATGATATATGTCAAAAGGGGTATATGATATATGTCAAAATTTTACAGCAGACCAATTTTCTAATACAGAAAACACTGTTGTCTGTATGCAATAAAAGAATTACAACGCAAGCATACATCTCTTTGAACGTTTACAGTCATGTGCATAACATTATAAGAAAACTGTAAATGCTGAATATCTGCATTGGGAAGCATGTAGATTCACTAAGAGGTTGAGAAAATGAAAAACTAAACATTACTTCAGACGTATTGCAAGTATAATATATAACCGCTGAAAAATAATTCACAAATTGGAATTAAAATAATGAAGACTCACGTTATAAATTTAGTGAAACCAGGCGTTCACATATTTCTTCATATCCATTGAAGCCCCAACACTATTTCTTTTGTCAAATTCCTACAGGCAATTGTCCTTATCATATTTAGAGAAATAACTTCATGGGATATGTATCATCGGGCAGCGGAATTGTCCTGCGTACCTCGGGGCAAAAAAAAAAACCTGGTGCGAGATCTCCAAGTCTACCGCGGGTCCTATCACCGATGGCGGCGTGCCAAATGTTTATTTTTACGTCCTGTCGGGGGATCTGGACACGGCCAATGGAGCACCCTGACGTCAGTCAACTTTGCTATAATTTTTATTGGTGAAGCACAGGAGTGTACGAAAATATTGTGTATAACGCGTTCCTCACGCGGTCATGGTTGAACTGCTACGCTTACAAACCTATTGTGCAGCAAAAAACTAACGAAAAACTGTAAGAAAATAGCAGGAATGAATTTGTAATAATCCCTTCGTCTCCGGTGAATTTTTCGGCAAGTTTATAAACCATCAAATAAAATGGGGCGTATCGGCTGGAGTTGTGTTTCATTGTGACATCTTATACTTGTTGAGGTCTTCTCATCTTCTCATGAGCAGATTGCGTCAAGTAGTCTCTGTATTACGAAAATTAGGAAAGTTTGCCCATCAAAATCCCGGGGCATGCGTCTCACCTCTCCCCAAACACGTACACATAAATAAACCCTTGCAACAATCAACAACGATCCGGCCACGTCCATTCACGTACGTATTACCCTGAGAAAGTAAGTACTTCCACACGGCTGGCAAAATTCTTCCGATGGGAAAAGCATTCTAGTTCTCGATGTCACTTGTGAAAAACGTTGTTTTGGAATAAATTCAGGATGAGAAAAGTGCAATGCCGCGTGCAGGGCTGAGGCGAAAAATCGCTACAATCGTCAGTCATCGAGCCTTTGAGTTTAAAATCTTGCCGCCCTGTCAGTGGGCGGGTCCCCGTCTGTGCGCCGTGATTGGGCGCCGCACGGTCTGCATGCTATCCTGTGTGCGTGCCGTTTATATGGCAACGTGGCCCAGTCACATCAACGCGAAATGTAGCAATTATTGATCGGCGTAAACAAAGCCAAGAGGTGTAAAGAACATCTTTTGTATAATGTTTAATCTCTCTTCCGCAACTTCGTGCGTCAACCTCCTTTATCTAGGAGAAAAAATAAAGAATTTCTCGAATGCCGACATGGCACGTGGATGTGTTAGATTTTATATCTGAGATAGCGCGGGTCGGTTGACATCAAAAGCAGCACTTAGCGGGCCGTCCACATCGCAAGGTCAGACAGAACTTCTCGTACCAAGATGGTTGTATCAGTTTGTCATCGTAAACATATCGTTTTGTTATCACTAGATTTTTCGATATAAAAAAAATGTTTGATTAAAACACTATTCGTGCTACCGTTATCATCATGCATTGGAAACAAACATGCGCTGCACCGTCTGTCTGTAAAAATCTTAGTCAACATGGTTCCCGAAAAATCCCGCGGGATATCCCGATGAATCCCGATTTGATGCTTATCCCATGAACTGTACTGTATTATCCCGAAAAAAGATTGAAACTTTCTGACAAAACGACAAAATGTAATGTTATATTCATGTTATATCATGAGTCATAAACGTAAACAAACGTCCCCCCTCCTCCGGCCCCGCACCTACATTACAAAGTCGACAATAGTTACGGATGAGGACAATTCTGTTTACTTTATTTTCAAAACGGCAACAAGCCTAAAATCTCTATATGTTACATACGAGATTCTATCAAGTCAGGAGCTGGTAAATTATAAGTGCTTTTTTTTTAATTTGAGCCGGCGGTGACATGCAAAAAGTTACACAAAGTCGCCGGCGTCCTGTGGAAATCTGTAGTCCTACTTGTGGATATTGAACCCCAAATCCCAATGCAATATTCTCTACTCGAGACTGATATTCATATGGCCGTATTTTACAACGGAAAAGGAAAACTTACCACTGACACTTGTCCACCGATCTTTTTTCGCGTCATACCAGGGCGGATGCCCATATTTGGAAATCTCCGGTGTTCCGTAGCGCTGGGGTCATTGACCCGCGGTTTTCGAACAGGAATTCGAAATGTTGTTCTATTGTTCCAAACGCGTTCTTTTTGTTTGATTTTTGGCTTAACATGCAACTTTTTTCACCCATTTTTTTTTTAAATAAAATCATTTTTTTACATCCTTGTTGGCTAAAATGACCGCGGTTCAGTGTCTGATGTACCAACCTAACAGTATGCTGAATTTTATTCTTTCATAATATTACGAAAATATCGACGATTTTAGGTGTTTGGAGAAGAAGAAGAAGAAATAGAGTAAAAACAATATGTTTTCCTTCGATAAACATAATTACCTGCGCTTCTACGAAATACTGTATGAGCCTAGCGGTCGGGTCGGCAGTCTCATCCGGCATAAATTTGTATTTCGTTTCACGAAAAGTAATTTATGCCTATCTCGTTGTCCGACGCCTTCATAAGAAATGGAAACAAATAATATACCGACACTGTTCAGCTGTTTGGCGGGAATATAAGGTATTTTAATACTGACATAGACTTAATCCAAATTGGTAGACAGCTGTAGGAAATTGTGTATGGTTCACAATGTTCGTTAACTGGCATGATGGTTACCATGACAACCGATATGCACGTGTCATGAAAAGGTTGTTAGCGTAAAAGTAGTATGTCAATGTTACAACTTTCCTATAGATTGTACGATATCTAGCATAATGTCAATCAGGATTTTTCCACCACCAAAGGAGCTATCGCGACGAAAGAACCCACCAAACGAGCCCGCTAGGCGATAATAACGCAACCCGGTCAAGTCTGGGGAGGACTGCTAAATAGCATCAATAAACAATATATTACTTCGAGTCAGGGTTTTCCAAGTTAGATTGTTACTGGACAGGTATATATGAAGCAGTGGTTGATAATCAGGTATCTCATCCCTAATCGAGAGCTATGCAAGTTACAAGTGTTTCAGATATTATGTAACCGGAAACGCCCCCTTCCCACTCTATGTAGGGATATGTAACAGGAGGTTTAACTATATGCCGTTCAGTGTGATTTTTCAAAAGTACATGTACATCTAATCTGCAAGCAATATAGTGGTCAGTATGACCAAAGCTGTCAAGGGTCCTCCCGGGGCACCCTCACTCTCCGCCATGTTTTCAAGATAGCATAAGATTGGACCATGACATAGCCTGGTTACCAAACCTATCATAGCTCCCGAGTCCTACGGGAGCTATAATATGTTTGGTAACCAGGCTAACTATGACAGACTTACCGCAAAAGGTAAAGCAATCTCCTTCCAGGAGGAATCGGAATTTCGGGGGTCTGGCACAGACCTGGTGTCCCACCAAAATTCGCATTAAATTCTCGCGAATATTCCTCACAAGTAACGGAGAGGGGAACTTGAAATGTCACCCTCCATGTCCTCCGCTGTTGTTCTGAGAGTAGTGAAAAGTGATCTGCGAGCACATGGAATTTAAGAACTCTGATTGGTCAGTTTCTCGGGGCTCGGAGCCCCTCATGCGTTCCAAATAAGGAATTACCCGCGCTTTTACGAAATACTGTATGAGCCTAGCGGTCGGGTCGGCAGTCTCATCCGGCATAAATTTGTATTTCTATCTATCATGTGCTAATGTAAACAATAGCCTGGATTGTAACACTCCTGGCTAATCATTGGTTTACAGCAAAGTTCTAGCTACATGCAGATGTCCTGGTGGTGGTAAGAAGACACCGGTGTACTCTTGTTTTGAATAACTAGAGGTTGTTGTCAGTGATCCGGTCGACCACGTTGTCTGGAAGACTGTTCCAGATGTAACCTGTAGTCTGTATGAAGGTTCTGCCGGTGGCTTGAGTTCTAGATACCGGCACAGTGAGGGCATGTTTTCCAGTGGAGAGACTGCTGCGGGTTGTGCGTCTGATTGTGTATGGTTGGGAAGCATCTTTTTCTTGGGTGAAGTTAGCTTTGAGCAACTTTGGGGCATTCATGCACACAAAAAAGGCACTTTTTTGTGCCACTTCAACAATACCCGTTCCTGCCCTTGGTGCCATCCATACACGTACATACCCTTTCAGCAAGTCCGATGTATTTTCCTCTTACTATTTGATGTTCTTACGTACCTACCGCCTATGATACTTAGCCTCTACCAGGCTTCGGGAGGCGGCTGGAAAGAGCAGAAATTGGCCAAGTACGGAGATAACCGCCTCAAGAAGTCTGGTAGAGGCTATATGACATGACTTAAGAGCGACTACATGTACTTCGTTAGAAAAATGAGTGTGTGCCTCGTCAACAATAAACGTCCCTGTCCTTGGTGCTGAACGCCATCCAGCCACGCAGTCTGTCCTTCCTAGGTCTTTTCCTGGTGAAATTAGATGTTCTAACGTACCTACCTCCTATAATACCACATACTCTTGAGCGTCTGTGTGTGTGTCTGTGTGTGTATCTGTATGTGTGTGTGTGTGTACTTTTATGTAAATCTTATCATTAAAAATGCACAATTTGTGCTTATTTGACGACGTCATTGGCCAAAATCCAAGATGGCGGAACATATCATTAGAACAGGTATATACAGGTTATTTTCCTTAAAAAATTTAATCAATACTTCAATTTCTTTTTACAAAAAAGTTTCATATGAACGTCTTTAGTCTGTTTACAATGTATTTTAGGCTTTATCCTGAAAAAAACCCAACTATTTTTGAAAATTCAAGATTAATGATCCAAGATGGCGGATACCTTAAATATGCACCACGTCATTTTATGACGTCACCGGTGTTGCTATGGGCAACATAAGATTTAGTACACCCTAATATTCTGTCATAAACACTTTTGGTAAAAGTTATGTTGTATACCATTTAGTTTTCAGGGAATAACCTATCTAGACGGTTCCAGTGCTCGGGGACTCTTGGCGCTGGGAGCCGAGTTCTCAAATCATTTCGGCACTAGGCTTCTGGTGCTTATGTCGGCCGCGCACAGTATCGTAGGCCAAGTCTACATCTTTGAAAAGTCGAGTAAACAGCTACAAACTCTCAGACCCAGAACTGTTCGATTCACTAAGAGCTCGATATACTATATGACAAGTTGCTGAACGATACGTTTTGTAACATACTGGATGTTATAATGGCCGAACAGACTTTTCGTACTGTTGATATTGTATTTCCTATGTATATGTAGTGTTTGTATTGAAGTCTGAATTGATAATATTCTTCAAGATTTTAAATTGTAAAAAGTCTACAATTCAGCCATTTAGGCTGCCACAGACTTTTAACTTGTATGTTTATGTTATGTGAATAATAAACCAGTCATCATCATACCATCTGTGTCACTCGTGTCAAACCGTGCCGCTGCCAGATGCTTAACAGTAAGAGGCAACTGTATTCTTTCTGGTTGACAAGGAAACCATTTATTTGTTATCAATTATAGCACACATCAGAACACACTTCTCCTTTATTTCATTCCAAGTTGCAGCTCACATTCAAGTGATACGGTTGGGATGATGAGATGTAGACTAAAGGATTGCTTCAAGCTTCTTCCCTAGTCATCACATCACCTCAGCACAATCTCAGATCTTATACAAAATAAACCTCAAACAGTGACAGGTGCGAGTTATTTATCTATCTGCATTCTTTTGCATATCTAAAACTTTGGCTTCCCTTGTCATTACAATACAACTGCTCTTCCAAAGTCTTCAACGGCAGCATTTCACCATCCAATCTTTTATTTTTATTTGCTTGTGATATCTACATGTCGTAATCTTCAAAGTTAGAATTGAAAATGAGTTGACAGGATTCTGCGCCATGTACATTTGCATTGAAATTGTTAAAATTGACAGCAACAGACTACATAGTTTGAGATTATAGAAAATTATCCAGAAAAGACACAAACAAGCATTAACATTTAAAAATTGGTTTACGAATAAAATACCACTTCTGTTCTACACCTACAACATCGTTCTTAGACTGAAGGGTCTATTCTAGCCTTCTAAATTTCTGTATGATAAAACTATGATGCTAGAGTGGGTACAAACTGGTCAACATACATCATGTACATTTGGTTTATTTCATGAGTATAATAAGTTTAATTACAAAACCTTTACAGCCCCATCATCCTAACATCAAAAAGGTGGGTTAATGGAGCAGTTGTCTACATTTCACCTACAACTTTTTGCAACAGTCAAAATAACAAACATTCATGCAAATAAATAAATCTTGTACATTATTCAAAATTACGAGTTTTCAGCGGCAGCATATCTACATGTCCTACTACAGTCTATTTTGGCAGCCTACAGTGATGTTGTTTTGGTATATTTGTATTGACAAGTCACTGCTTCAGAAAGGCCTAATGTTTTTCTATGTTTATTACTTTTTCATTTGTTAAAATTTATAATTTCTTCAAACATAAGTCCTCTTCGAGTCTATGAATTCATACCACTTTTTCCAGTTTTTCAGTTGACCTGTAACTATATGATGATACATACATGTACATGTATATAGTGTACTCATCACTTGATATGGGCCTTTTCATTCTTCTGGTAAGAACTAGACAGATAATGATTCCTGTCAGCTGTTATCAGCTGTTACATCTCTCTCAACTGCCACAAGAGCCTTGAGATATATCTTCCTATATAGCTGTAGCTTACTAGCTGTAAACATCATTATCTTCCTAACAACACCCTGCCTTGTAAAGTAGAGGAATAGGGTAATAATGGCTGCCTGGCAAACTCAAGACTCAGCTCCTCTTCTGTTGAAGACATAAGTGTACATGACTAGTCTGTTGGTGTTGACCACCCCATGCCCCTACCTACTACAGTGGTCCTGATGATTCTCGATCTTATTCCTCTACTCCTTCAGCTCATTCTCATACTGCTTACGGAAGCATTCTCCCACTGGAAAGAAGTCCCAGTTTCTCTCCTGATACATCTGCCACACATAGGACTCCTGCAAATACACAAACACCATATAATACACACAACTTGCACTTCCTTATAATAATCACTTTCGCAAAGAAGGTTATGATTTTGCGATTTGATGCGTCTGTCTGTGTATCAATTTTTACTCCGTGAAGGAGGTATCCCTCCTGCAGGAGTATTGTGGTTAGTCGTTTTTTTTTGCGTTCGCAGCTAAAACACAAGGCTTGTAATTTTATACGTCGTCTGCAGGCATGCTCGTGATTTTTATTTTTACCATTATATGTTAGCTGTTTTCGTGATCAATGTAATATTTCAGAAACACCCCTACATTTAAAGTGTTTTTCTCAAGCTACGGTGGGTCGTCGATTAGAAACAACTGTTGGATCACCCGTTGTAAGGTATTGTAGGCCGTTTTGAAACGTGTTCGCAGCTTAAAGTTATGGTTCTCTCCGTTGTATTTCTCTGTGATTGGGAATTAGGTGATTAGGTGGTTGTTGTGTATAATCGTTTGCGAGTATCTGTTGGAATTGTGACTTATGGTTTGCATCTACTAGAAATTTTTATTACCTTGTCAAATAAATAATATGTAGCAAATGAAACTTTGAAAGATAATGTTATCAAAGATGACGACTTTGTTCATCTGTTTAGATTGTCGTGTTGTTGATCTTATGTACATGTATTTACAAAATATAAAACTTCACTGAGAACTGTTGCCTATGGACACTTTATGTTTGTGAACAGTATATCATGGAAGTCATGGATGGATCTATATATCATACCTGGGCCGCGATAATGTTTGATATGGCCTTTGGGTGTTCCGGCAAGTGTGATACTTACGACACAGCCTGGGGTTCTATTTGATTATCACACGTGCTTCCAAATGTTCCATAGAATAATTCAAATGCATTTCCCCTGAGCCACATGCACCGCTTCCGAAAATTCGAATACCGAATTTGGACATTGTTGTATTTCAATTTGTTTAGGGACACAAACATTGGCACATCTTGCATTAAAAGGCGAGTTTTCTTGGATGGATATGACATGATATACAACACAGTGTATTCCACATCACTTTCGGTCTCAGTTTAGGACCTCAGGTGATACGGAATAAACCGTGTTGTATTCTATATTCATGATTTTATGATTAGATTTTGAGCCACTAGCGGCTTCTTATGGCAGCAGAACGTCTGGTTTTGATATCTCATGTTCTCGACATGATGGTAAACAGCTTGTTTAAAACGAGGATAACTGAAGAACAGGTGGTTTATACTATGTAAGTAGCTTGAGTGATGCTTGACATAATCAGACGATATGCAAACCAGGATCTAATTTGCACAATCAATGATGTGATATAAAGCTGCTGCGTTCCAAAAGACCAGTATGAAAACTTATGTGACATATGCAATTGAGAAGGAGAGGAAAATCATATATCAATTACGTAAATGAAGCCCTAATGTGCATTATTAACGAGAAACTACTTTTATAATTTCATCGTGGTAACTACTCAGAATTTTATACTTGTGACATTTGGAGGTTAAAAGTAATTAATCGAAATCAGGACCTCATTTGCATGATTTATGAGAAAATGCTACCATCTGACTATAATTTGTAAGCAAATGAGCTTATTTGCATAATAAATGAACACATAATTCGTCAGTCATAAAGGTTAACATCATCTAACGAAGGTATGGAGTCTCATTACAATATACCTCATTCGAAAATATTATTTACTGACGTAGATGCATAGATGCATTGTACAGAATTCTGGGAAGACTGTTACAGTAACATTACAGCTTTCTATGGACAAAGCTGTCTTCAATAAAATGAATAGGGAATGCTTTAGCACAGTTGTCTGCTTTTACATGCAACTAAGTCTACGTGTATGTATAAGACAGTTTAAGGCACTCACCTGTCCTGTGTAATCCGTGGAATCTTTCTGTATCAAGTGCATCAAGAAGAACCTACAGAGTGCATGAATGCATGTATGTTAGTTTCAACTTAAATAGGACATTTAAGTTTTTAAGAAAATAATTGATTACAAAGGTTACAAAAACACACAGCGTATGGTATGACAAACAATAAATCATTTTTGTTCTATCAGGAGGTGTAGGTTGCCATCTTTCAAAGCATGAAACAAAAAAAAACTTCCACATGAATCGTGTTCTTGAAGATGCATTGGGTGCTGTCCTGTTTTTGAGGAAGGTGTAAAAATATAACTCAGGAAGCTGTGAATGGATCTTACTGATATTTGGTAGGTGAGTAGCAGTTGTAGAAACAAAGGTCAAGGAAGTTTGAAAATGGTTCACATGCCACTTTCTCACGTACTGTAGCAGGCTGTCTCTATGTATGTATGTATGTATGTATGTATGTACGTATACAACATAACTCAAGAAGCTGTGGATGTATCGGTCTAGCCTATATAACTGCCCTTTGGCGTAACACACCAGCCTCGCTGGCAGTGCGGTGGCAACTAGCTTTATTACATTAAACAACCTGTTACAGTTGCACCCAATCTTTGCACATTTAATTGCAGGAGTTGTTTAAAGCTTTCTAATGATGATGCCCTAACTGTGCTTGTTGGCAATAAGTTCCACTCTACGATCATAGTTCTTGGAAAATACTAGTGTTTGAACACCTCAATTCTTGGTTGATAATTCTGATATTTGAAGACTGTTTGTTGTTCTTTTCTGGGCTGGTATTACATGTAGATACTTGGTGATTGGTACATCCGCCAGTTTATTAGTCATTATGTACATCATGCATAGTACATAGTCCGTTACACCAGCAACCCTTTCATACTTGTTCGCACAGAATCTTGTGTCTGTCAGTGACTCCGCAACATTGTGTTCAGCATAACTTCAGAACGCCTTTTTGAATTGTGAAGATAGTTGGTATGTTGGTAAGTCTTAGGAAGACAAAGGTCAAGGTCAAATATGAGTCTCCTGTGGCTGACCTTGGTACTGCAGCAGAACTTCCTGTTTCTGTATCTTTTGTCCTCAACATGCTACGGTGCAGTCTGCTTGAGGGTGTTGGGGTCCACTCCCCAGCTAAAGTTAACAATGTTGTAGAGAAGATTGTTGCGGTCAGACATCTTCTTCCCAAGCTTGGTGACATGCCCTCTGAAGGACAGGGTCAAGTTCTTTCCCCTCCCACATGGTTATGAGTTTCCTTGTTGCTATGTGGTTGTTTACATGTAATGCACAGACCAGGGTTTTCCTCTAGGGTTAGCATTCAGGAACTAAGATCTGTAGTACCCAGGACAAAGACTCCAGGGCATCTTCAAGACGATTCTGAATGTCTTCCGAAGTTTTTTGCCTGGTTGCAAGGCAGAGACCATCCACACAGATGAACCTCTGGATGTTGTTGAAGGTCAGCTGGTTTTTGGTATTGATGTTGAAGAGCATTGGGGCTAATAATGAGCCCTGAGGTAAGCCATTCTTCTGCACTCTCCACCTGCTATGGTTGCCATCCATTTCAACAAAGAATCTGCAGTTTATGAAGAGAGACTCTATGATATGGACCTCCTTGGTTGTACTGGATTAAGTACTTGACCACAGCATGACCACTCTTCTCTAAACGTGCACTGGTCAGGGGTGAGGTGTTGTGTGCTTGTATGTGTACATCATAACTTAAGAAGTTGTGAATTGATCTTAATCACATTTGGCAGGTGAGCAGCACTTGAAACAAAGATCAAGTTCGAAAATGTCATTTTCCTAAGGTACTACTGAGGACTGTGTACGTATCTGGGTTTGTGTACATGTATGTGCAACATAACTCAAGGAGCCTTGCATGATATTTCATCATCATCATCATCATCATCGCCACATTCAGTGCTTAGAACTGAGGCAGGCCATCCGTGTTTGCCATAGTCCTTTGTGGATATTTAGTGGATAAGTATGGGTCGCGAAGAGGACAGTCAAGTTCGATAATAGGCCTCCTCTCAGGTACCTGTGGTACTGCAAATGAGCTTTGAATTTTGGGGAACTGACAGGTTCATGATTTTTAAGGAGTGGATGCCCTTGGGCTTGCAAATGTCACTTCTGTAAGTTTGGTCCCCTAAGCAGCTTGTTCTGGACCCGCAAGGGCATTTGTTGAAAAATATTTGAAGGAGTATAACCCAAGAACCAGTTGATGGATCGTCATGAATTCTGGTATGAAGCTAAAATGTTGAAGGTGGTCACCTCAACCGAAAGAAGAAGAAGCTTGATATACATGTAATTAGATGAAATTTAGGCATGCAAATCAGGATCTATTTTAATTAATTGATGATAAATTCTCTAAATCTGTTGTGTTCCATGATAGGACTATTCAAACTGGTGACAAGTAATTGAGACGGAGAGGAACATCGACAGCTAGATACATGTATTACAGTAGTTATGTAAACAAAGACCTGATTTGAATATTTATGAGGAAATGCTATTATAATAATAGCCTTCTTTAGCATAATTTAGTGAAAGTATGAGCTTGTGGAACACGAGTTATAAATCTTGTTCTTCCAGGTTTCAGGAGACAGTATGACAAACTAACAAGACTAGCAATGAAAACATACATTGCCATGGCGACGGTGGTTGCTGTTAGGGTTATTGTTTGAATGGCACTGCCATCATTTCATGATTTTGAGGAAGACTTGGTACTTGGACTTTGGTTAAGTCTAGACAGATATAGTACACTCCTCCCCTGAGCGCATAGTGAACGAGCCCCGGGGTCACAGAAAGTAGGACCATCTGGGGCAGACAGGTCTTCAGGGTTCCAGGTATGTGGGCATAGATGTGGGTCAGAGAAATGCCTGTGGACATTCCGCATGCCTGTGGACATTCCGCATGCCTGTGGACAAAAATGCCTGTACAATTCCTAGAATTCTTATTATATCTATTTAGAAATAGTAGCAATGTCGCCTGTAGAGCAGAATTAGGTAGATGCTTGGTCCAAATGGGCACAACCTCACACTCCCTTCAAATGGATGCTCTCCTCTTACAGCAAAGTCTTCCAACAAATACCCGTAGACTAAATTTATTGCAACGTGTTAAAGACATACCGGTATTACAATGTAGATCACAATGGATACTCCTCTTTGTGGCATTCCGAATCAACATTGTGACCCTGAACATGTTGGGGGAAATGCTGAGAAGGACTCTGACTTACAGATATACACATGTCTTCTTCAGTTTACAAGAGAGAAGTCAAACCCTTCAGACATAGTTTTAGACATAGCTATAATTCTAGACAAATACCTTTCATTTGTAGATTTCAGTTATTTTATATACTGCTCTTCTTTTATGTTTGTAACTGGCAATTAGCCTCCGGGGCCCGGGGCATGAACAGGAATGTGAATCAGCATGTGTCTGCTCAGTTGTGAATCTGTTCAATTTCCACAATGTCATTAGGGTTTCCTGGAATTTCACTTCGTAGGAAAGTGGTCCAGAATGTAGGACATACACTTGAAAGGCATGTGGGGAATCCTGGAATGTGGACCAGAATGTCAGAATGTAGGACATACACTTGAAAGGCATGTGGGAAAGGAATGTGGGTATGATTGTAGGTATGTGAGGAAAGCAGACTGATTGTGGGGCTGGAAAGAGAGATCACTTTGGCTTGGTTTGAGGCAGTCATCACAGGGAGGCCGGTACAGATTCGCGGCCTGATCATGAGTTCAGAGTTTACAAGCCTGGTAACCAGTCTCAGCGGGTCAGTTTAGAGGTGTTTTCCGACCCCATCAGGGAAACACGGCGGTCTGTTTCACCACTACAAGGGCTAGTTTTCAGTTCTGTGTGGTTGTCCAAATGGGGACCTTCCACGTGCTTCTTACGGCCTGGCAATCCTTAGAAGGTAATACAACATCCAATGTATTTATGAATAAAAAGAACCCTATAGGACACCTGTGTCGATCGTAAAAAGTAAAAATCTTCCTCTGTTGTTGGAACTGTGATAGATTTGTGTGATTTTAATTTTAGGTGAAACGTAAGTCTGTTATAAAGGACTATTAAATGTACAGGAAATAATCTGCCATTGAGAATGATTACCCGGGGAATAATTGTCCTATAACAAAATTGATCTAGTCGAGGGATTTGGTTATGCTTACCTAACGTTAACAACCTATCAAGTTGAACGTCAATGAATGAATGGTTTATTAGAAAAGAAACTCTCGCAGCCTTCTGGCTGAATTGCAGATTCCATTACAAGTACTTTAAAAGTGTCATTCAGTTGTAATATAAAAACGATAATTAAATTTACCTATTTAAAATCAGTTCTGTCATGGCTTAAACATTCATGTCTCCGTTACAGATGATTAAAAGATGATTAAAATAATAGATATATAATACACATAGATATTTTTCGCGAACAGTACGACATACATGCGGGCCTAACTCTTTCATCACATAAGTCACAATTTTTTCCTTCTTCAAGTTCTCTGAAGGGTTGTGTTGAAAATAATATTGCTATTCATTCGTTTAACAGTCGGATTAGGTATGGTATGGTAGAGTTTTGGTATCTATTTGTCCTACACTTCACAGTTCTCAGTTTGTTAGCATTTCGAGTGTTCCTGCCATGCTCCTCGCTTCCTCTCGGTGGGAGGAGGTCAGGGTTGATCTTAGAAGCAAATTTCCGGCATAAGTCCGTGCGTCGGCTGCTGAGTGACTGTAGGCCTGTAGTGTGCAAGGCTGAGTTGTAGTCCACGTACTGACCCCTCAGGATGGTGCGCAGTGCCCTCTTCTGTATCCTCTCCAAGCGAGCTGACTGGGAACTAGTGAGTCCTGGGTGCCATACCGGGGCACAGTACTCTACTACAGGTCTCACGTATGACTTGTAGACCTGCAGTAAGTCATTCACAGGGAGGTTGAAGTGTTTCAGTCTCCTTAATAGAAACAGCCGGCCGTTTGCTTTGTTGAGCATCTTGGTTACGTTTGTTTCCCACTTCAGGTTAGCCTGGAGCCAGACTCCCAGGAGACATGCAACTGCCACACTTTCAAGTTCTGAACCGTAAATGTTGAGTGACGGCGGTGCAGGGGGAATCCTCAAAAAGCAAATAGTCATAATCTTACAATATCTGATGTCCACAAGAAATATCATATTAAACTACATATGAGACCTCACCTATCGAAAATGTACACAACCAATTCTGTAAAAATGTTCTTGGTGTATTTAGAAATAGTAAGCAATGTCGCCTGTAGAGCAGAATTAGGTAGACTTCCTTTAGATACAGATATTTGTATATAGATATACTAGTAGTTAAATTCTGGTTATGCTTGGTCCAAATGGACACAACCTCACACTCCCTTCAAACGGATGCTCTCTCTTACAGCAAGCCTACAAATACCCGTAGACAAACTTTATTGCAACGTGTTAAAGACATACCGGTATTAGATCATAATGGATACTCCTCTTTGTGGCATTCTGATAACTCACATTGTGACCCTGAACATGTTGGGGAAATGCTGAGAAGGAGACTTACAGATATAACGTTACACGTGTCTTCTACAGTTATAAAAGAGAAGTCAAACCCTTCAGACATAGTTTTAGACTTAGACGTAGCTATAATTTTAGACAACTACCTTTCATTATGTGGATTTTAGTTATTTTATATACTGTTCTTCAATGTTCTTTTATGTTTGTAACTGGCAATTAACCTCCGGGCATGAATTTGCAATAAACTTCTCAATTATTATAGAGAGAAAGATATAGTACCTGTTCAAATGCAGCAGAGTTGAAGACTGTCGATGATACGTAGGGGAAGATGTTCTACACTAATTCAGAAAACTCACTTACTGCTTACTTCATTAACATCATGGGAGCTATAGCTATATGAGCTAGATAATGTTGCATGGGAGTGGACAGGGATGTAAATCAGCATGTGTCTGCTCAGTTGTGAATCTGTACAATTTCCACAATGTCCCAAGGGTTTCCTGGAATTTCACTACATAGGAATGTGGGCATAGATGTGTGTCAGCAAAATCCCAGACATGCCTGTAGACATTCCATTCCTGTGGAAAAAAATGCCTGTGCAATTCCTAGAATTCTTGCAAACTGCACACAATACTGTACCATTAGGCTCCCCCCTGAGGCGTCGCCAAAAAATGTATATCCATTTACACATGTAGCACAATGATTCTCCTGTATGATGCCAATTTCTTGAACAAGATAATTGCTAGGAAGAGATTACAGGAGAGGACAAATGGAAATACATTTGGAACAAGTTGTGAATCATTCTGAACTCACATATAATTTGCAAAGTTGTGCTCCTTTTCCGTGTGTATCTCAAATCCTCTTGGTAACTCGTTGAAGTACTCTGCATCTATGCCACAGATGAAACATTTGCTCTGTGAAGGGAAGAATGTGAAGAATGTTAGCTCTAATATGTACTTATTTATGTTATGTAAACTCTTTAATTCTTGTACACTCTAATATGTGCACAACGGTAATATGTAGTTACACATTTACATGTACACATAACAATATCAGTCATCAGCTAGATAAATTATGGAGATTACTTTTGGACGTTTCGAGTGACATCTGTCACTCTTATTCAGTTGTCACAAAATGAACTGAGAGAACTGGACTGGACTGCTGGACCACACTAATCACACGTGAAGGAACTGGAAAAAACAGTTAACCATGACAAAAACTGTCACTGTTATGTAAATGAGTAAAGCTAGTTCCTGCAGTTCATGCCATGTCATGTGGTAACACGTCAGACTGCTCGCACTTTCATCTAATTTCGCAAGGGGGCGCTACTACATGCAGAAACGACTGGACTGCGTTTTCCACCCCCAAATCAGACTGGACTGCTTTTTCCACCAACCCCCAACGATTTTCGCAACTTGAACCCCCTCAAGTGCTAATGTTTTGATAGTCTGTCTTAAAGTCTAAGACAGTAGAACATTTGGCAAAGGTATGAGGTCATGGACCTCTTGTTTTTGTTAACTTTTGAAGCACAGTTAGAGTGTCCCACCTCTAATGTTTCCTCCACAGAGTTGGCCTGGTCTCTCAGTTCACCAAAAGCATCAATGATGAAACCCTGGACAATGGCCAGCAGGATGATGACAATCAGGAAGAAGAAGGTGAAGTCAAAGATCATACGGTAGTATTCGTATTCATCCCCATCTGGCTCCACTAACTCGTCACCTGCAGGCAGAGTTCAGACAATATGTTTTCAAGTAATTTTGCTGGAATGAATAAGTACAATCAGTTATACACACACATACACAAACACACACACACACACATATATATAACGTTATACACACACACACACACACACACACACAAACACACATATATATAACGTTATACACATACACACACACACACACACACACACACCCACACACACATATATATATATATATATTCCGAGTTGCATTAAGTAGCTGTTCAGCTCGACACTCATTCCCATTCCCATGTATTCCATGCTATTTGTGGCAATTCATTAAGCATATCATCTGTTGGCTTTCTGTACCTTCAGTGACAATTGTGAGTCATTTACATCTGGCGGTCCCATATTGCAAGAATTTTGCCCACGAAACAAACAAAAATGAATTGTAAATTGTAATAAGCTTCAACTGGGGTGAATTATAAAATGAATAATATATTTATTTACTGTCCACATCTTTATTCTAGTCCTTACTTATCAGGGCAGAGCATCTGTTTACTGCCGACTTCTACATGTATGTACGGTAGACACATACATGTATCTTGTGTTACTTGCGATCTACCTGTTTACGTTAAAACCATTAAAGAATATGTTAACGTACACAGCTATTAAATCAATTCCCCACACAGCATACCTACCTATGCCACCACCAGCTCGGACTCCAACGTACATGTGGAACATGAAGCACTGGGGAGAGAGAGACATCACTCTATTGTGAGGCAGTGATACTTAGACATAGGCAGTGAGGTAACAGAACAATGTGTAAAGAAAAGTCAACAAGCGCATAATTTCAAAAACGAAGATTTCCAAAATCCACATTACCGTCCACATGCTTTCACACTTCAAATCTGGTTCGTCCTCTTCACCCTTGTCATAGAACTTGCGGAAGAAGTTGAAGGCCAGCACAGTGTACAGGTAGCACACAATGGCCATCATGCCGCAGGTGAGCAACAGCTGAATACAGCCAGGCAGACAAGAGGGTCAAGTGGTGGACAGTGTTGTATACAGCAATACATGGTCTTGATAATGTAAACTTCATGGTATTTGGGGAAAAATTGTTATGCCATGTTTCAAGTTACTGATTATGCAATGCACAGTGACAGAAAAGCTGTAAAATTTACATGATATCAATCTAGTGAAGGTTCACTCAATTACTTCTTGACAGATTTATTTGATTTTCGGTCGTTGGCTGGTTATCACTAGTTACATGTATGGCTAGTTATTAGGATGATGCAGTTTGTTTTATTGTCTTCGTCAGAAAGACTATGGAATTGTCTCGCCGTATTGTGGGTGACAGCAGATTTAGCAGAATAACTCTTGAAGGCATGATTCGACATCCATGATTTTTGGAAGGCAGATTACCGTTGTTGAGGCCGAAGTCAAGTGCAAGTTTGGGTTTTGTGGGGGGTCCGTACGTTACGTTAGTGCACCTTTTGTGTTTTGTGGCTTGTTAGCAGAATAACTTTTGTATATGTAAATTGAGGTTTATAATCTTTGGTAGGCAGGTTACTGTTGACCAAGGTTAAGTTCGTTAACGAGCCTCGTGTGGGGTCCCCTTGTCACTGTACCAGACCTTTTGTGTTTAGAAACAACAATTGTCCCCCACCAACCTCTGCTTGGAGACAACTGACAGCTGGCCATGGAGGGGAACCCATAATGGATGGGATCAAATATTGTTACATTGAGGGACTGTACTATAACGGCAGCAAGGGGAGGATAGGTTGGACATGTGTCAGGTTATTTCCTACGGCCACACCAAGTACTAGTAATTGCTATGGATGACGTCCACTGGAGACCTTAAATTTAATGTGAAAGCGCAAAAAAAAACATGAAGGGCCGAAAAAACAAGATGCCTAGATTTGGAATATACTAACTGTAGAAATACAAAATTAATGTTAGAACACAAATTGAATAAAAGAATGCAGTGTAACAAGAAACAAGTCTTGTATTCGTTTTAGAAATAAATTAACAAAAAGCAGTCGTCGCCCTGTTCTGATTCTTTCCTTTATTACATCATGCGACACTGTTGTGACACTTTCATCAAAATACAGTAAGCAGAATTTCTTGTAAAAGTTTTTTTTCAGTTAAACACTCCAAAATCAAATAATGTAGGGGGGCCTAACACGGGTGACAGCGCGTCAGTACAATCTGGGGAAAACCCTGTCAGGGTGTTCCGTAGTATAACTATAAGAAAAGAGTACAGAGATTCTTTTGTACTCTAGACCAAATTGATTATTAAACAAGAATTCGGGGATCTCATACCTCCATGAAATATATGAGTTATTGTAACAGTACACTACAGTGGGAGAGAGAGAGTGAGTGAGACACTACAGTACAGAACAAAATAACACCTGTCAGGTTTTTGTTTTCAAACTACACACAGCTTTTCTGCTAATACAGTAGCACCTTTAGTTTGAATAGGTCAGGCTGTAATAGATCCGGTCAACTCAGGAGTGCACTCCTCCTTCCACACAAAAGTAGCTGGCCCAAAATGTAATTTTTGCGCACAGCTGGTTTTGACCAAGGAGGCTATAATCTTGGTTTTGACAGCACGGTAGTAGTATTGAATTACTATACCATGCATTGCAGTCCTCTCTGTTGGCTTAATTACTGCCGTAAATCGGGTTGCTCAATGAATAATAAAGTTCTCATGAATGTTCCGTCCTGAAACATGGACTGAAGGCTTCAAAGGATTGCAGGATTGCTGATATGGGTAATTTGTGAAGACTAAGCTGAAGTCCATACCTGCTTGCCATTGTGGGTGATAGCCTGAAGAATAACCCGGAGAGTCTTGTAGCCCATGATAACATCTACCAGATGAGCAGCAAAGAAGAAGTAGTTGACATGCCCCAGCATAGAGAACAAGAGGAAACCAAGCTGGTACAGGAAGTCTTGGTCAGTCAGAGTCACACCCATCTTCCACAGCTGGTACCTCCAGTCCACGTTTTTCAGCCTGAACAATCAATAACATTTTAACATATACACGATTTCAATAACCTTCAAATATTTCAGTGTCATTTCTATAAAATACTTAATCCAATCCAAAAAATCTAATAATTATACATTTTTAGTTTTTCGCATAAAGACAACTAGAATAAGAACAGAGTGAAATGTTCAAATGAACAGATGAATGCTGATGTTTTAAAAGCCTAAAAATAGCAGGAAAAAGTGATGAAAAAAATTCATGATAAAACAAAAAATGTGTTGCAATTGTCACCCAGGTTTTTACATATCTTGCAATTATGACTGTGTCATCTTGTTTCCATTCGTTATTCATTTGTATTTTGTAAGAGAACCTACATAGAAAACAGCGATGAAGGGCTTTCCTTAGTTTCCCCACTGACTCCATCTTCCATGCCAAGAAGTGCTGTCATCCTTTCAAAGTCATGTGTCTCTGAGTACTTCTCTCTGGTCTGTGGGAAAGGACACATAATTGACTGAATGTAACAATTATGAAACAACAAATTGGTGCTAAAAACACCAGCGTTGTCTCTACATGTATTTGCATATTTTGGGGCAACATGTGTTTTTACTGTGTAAGTTATAGTATACAGCTTCCGTATTCAATATAAAGATGTTACAGTAATGACATTTGCACATTAGTCATAAAAATGTTGTCCTAATTCTAATCTTAATTTATACATTTTGTACTTCAGTCACATTAGTACAAATCCCTCATATTACAACAGGGTACATTCAAATTGTTTACTTGTTTGATAAAATCAATCTCTTTTGGTGAGTACATTAAATTTGGTACATTCACAAGTATTCTAGCTGGCCATGAGATATTGGATACATAGTGAAGATGACTTGTTACATAAACTGAAGTATTACAATCATAACACTAAACAAAATTCACTTTTATCATGATTTCAAAAAGGATGGCATTTACCATTCACTACATGAATTACCCAAATGTTCATACTTCTAGCACAAGCACAGGAATGAAGTTTTTGTCTTCCTACCCCTTGCAGCTTATTTATTCATTCATCAATGCATTCAGAAATTTATTGTTTGAAATGTTTACCAGCCTGTTATATTGACTTTGTGACTACTCGGTAACAAACCGGAAACAGCCCTAAGACATACTACTATTACATGTACTAGATGATTACATGGGGTGGAAATTTCAGATGCCTGATATAGAATATATAGTATATAGAACACTCACCCTTCTCTTGACAAACTTGTCGAAGTAGAAGTTTGGAAACGACCTATAGAACAACAATTAAGTGTCTCATCATCATCATCATTATCATCATCATCCGTAGAGGTGGAGCAGACGAAGTTTGATCGCCAGAACTGCCTGTTGTTCATTGCTAAAACAAGTTTCAGGCCCTCCAATCCAAAATTTGAAACATTTTGTGGCGATTTATCAAATCAAATGCCTTGCGGAAGTCAATAAACACAAGTACTGCCTCTTGGTCAAAGTCTCTCAACTCTTCTACAATGCATCTGAGCGCGAGAATGTGAGAAGTAGTTGATCTACCTTGACGGAAGCCATTTTGGTTTGTGCGTAACACTTTGTCGATAACTGGACGAATCCTAGTAAATGGTTGAACTTTATTCCAACACACAATTGTACAGGGATCAAATTTTCAGCAACCACTGTCGCCTTTGTCAGGATAATTAATGACCAATCACTTCACAACGTGATCTCGCGAGAATTACGGTTTACAAACACGTGACCTTATTCACACGAAATACTTTTTAAGAATAAGGTCACGTGTTTGTAAACTGTAATTCTCGCAAGATCACGTTGTGAAGTGATTGGTCATTAATTATCCCGATGAAGGCGACAGTGGTGGCTGAAAACTTGATCTCTCTGTAAACTGTGTGTTGGAATAAAGTTCAATGATTTTACTACGATTACTACAAACACAGAGGAACTTTCATGACTCAATGTACTGTTTGTAAGGTGTCCTAAACTAGTCATCTACAAGTTGATTTCGTTTCATCTAGCCCTACCCGACTTGTAAGCCCCCTCCATCTCGTCATACTTACGATGTTGGTAAGACTAATCTATCCCATTGTCCCTTGAAGTCATCCTCAGACGGCTGCTCCACAATCCACTTGCCTTCGAACTCCAGGTCACGGGCAACTTCCTTCTCTCTCTTGAAGATCACAAGAGGAATCTGACACGAAAATCATGCATACATACAATCAATAGGAGTTCAATGACATCATACCTTTACCAAATGATAAAGTAGTTAATATGACCAATGAATCATGAACGTTTGCCATTGACTATGCTAATAAGATTGCATTTTCATGAATCATATTGTTCAATGACAATGAGGACCTGATTATGCAAATAAGTCCTGTACTACTAGCCAACTGCTACTGACACCTGCGACAGGTACAACAGCAGCAGAATAATCACATCCTGGATAGTGAGTGTGAGCGAGTTCGTGCTTAACGATGCTCACTTTCACTAAACTTATAAATGCTGCAAGTCTTTAATTCCTGCCATTTATGCTTCCTCACTGTCTGTGCTGAACACTCACTTGTCATTGCAAACTTCCTGTTTCATTTAGTACACACCCTGCACAAGACGATCTGGATGCACAGAGTGGCACCTGCTAGACTACGTACTTGTACGCCAGAGAAATCACCAGATGTCACAATCGCACAAGTTATGAGAGGTGTCAACATCTGAAGAGAATGGTTTAGATCAACTTCACATTTCTGTCATTTACCACTATAGACTGATACTATTAATAATAGTATTCTGTCATTGATTATGCAAATTAGGACCTTACCTGCATAATTCATATCTTTCTCAGTTACATGTCAAATACAAAATATATATTGTCCTATCATGGAACACAATGGATATGTAGAATTCCCTTGTATATGCGTCAATTAATTATGTCACTTACGCTAACAACATACTAAAAATCAGTAGGTGGCTAAGCCACATGAAGGGCCACATCTCAAGCAATGTACAGAAAATGCAAAAAGGCGCAAAAAGGAACAAAAAGGCGTGACATTACCTACGTACCAAATGTCATAAAAATACATCCATCTACAACTTCATACGTAATATCTATTTGCAAAACATTTATTAGTAAACAGCCATTTCAAAAGACAGATTTAGAATTGTCTGCTCTGCTGTGATTACCTTGAGGTGATAGTAAGAGATGACGATGGAGATAGCGACCATGGTGTGTATGATGCTCAGCAGTTGTAATACAGGCTCCAGGAACTCCAACCCTTCCTCTATAATAACTGACTCAAAGTCTTCGTCTTCCTCATCTCCATTCTCAAAGTCCCCATCCTCATCACCGTTGCCGTTCTCCTCACCATTGTCATCATCCATACTGGAGATCTGGATAAGATGTCAACAATGTGACTTTTATATCATACCTCCCTCTGCATACATGTACTACGAAAGGACAGTACTCAATGTTTCCGTGTTAAAACTTCCTATTTGTAAGTATGGTTCAAGTTGATGTCTTACCTTATAGAAGAGCAAGATGAAGTTGACACAGAAGGTCACCATGAGAGCCAAGTGTTTCATGTTGTAGAAGTTGCGAGCAAACACACTCATGATCTGTTCCACCAGCACAGAGAACTTGTTCTCTGGAGGCTTCTCCTCCTCTTCCACCTTCTTCCTGCGCTTCTTCTGTGGCTGCTCCTCCTCAGGAGATTCTTCAAACACCTCATCTTCCAGAACCTCCCTGTCATTGTTCAGGTGATAAATGTATACGTCTCTTAATATCTGCTTTAATTTATAAAAGGGGTCCATACTAAAGGCCCGCAGCAGACAGCACCTATAACAAAAAGCATTCTCCCATGCAGAGCTATCCTGTGTCAATACAATGTACATGTATATATTACTATGCCTGGGGGCTTACAGTCTGCTGAACTTTTACGAGAGATTCACTTTTTGGGGTACTTCATAAACATATAAATACCAGAGTTCCATGACCTCATACCTTCGCCAAATGATGTTTATCTTTGACTGACAAATTATAGATTAATCCCCCTGATTATGCAAATAGGATCCCCATTTCCATGAATTATATCAGTTGATCATATTCTTCATCAAAAGACAAAATCTTAACAAAGAATGCCATTCTGGCGTAAATAAATTATGCAAATGAGGTCCTTATCTGACTAAATTATGTTCAATGATGTTCACCTTCTGCTATTGCTGACTTACATTTTTTTCATTATGCAAATTAAGTCTAAATTTACATTTATTCAATATCTGCTTGTGTTTCTCTTGTTTACATACATGTATGCCACAAGATGGAATAATCCTATCATTTAATGCAACTGATTTATAGAATTTCATAAATTAAGCCAAGTACATCCATACTTGCATAATTGTCGAATAATTATGTCAAGCATCATCATACCGACACACCAAAAATCATGATGATCCGTCAACCGGTTCTTGAGTTGTCCTGTTTTGAATATTATTAAACAAATGCCATTGCAGTTCCAGGGCAAGCCGCCAGGGAGCCCAAACTCAAGTCACTTCTTCCCCAGCACAGGAGCTACCAATCATCCAAATTTCATCACCCTGGCATGTCTAGGTCATCAAAACCAGAAGTTCAGCTGCAGTACCTTAAGTTGCCGCTAGGGGGCCCAATATCTGCCGTGATCATTTCCAGGTCTCATCAAGACCTACCCACCTACCAAGTATCAAGACAATCCATTTAAACCTTCTCAAGTTATCATATCCACAGACACACACACAGACACACACACACACACACACACAGTACACGAATGCCTCTGAAAACATACATTTGTAATAAACAAAATGTAATGATGTTCTCTCTGGTTGTCCATCGTCAAAGACCATATGACACCAATGAAACACTGGACACTGGTCCATGAAAATAGTCAAATGTGATAGGTATTATTCAATGAACTTTTGGACCAAAAACTATACTCTTCCGACATTTGGGAACATTAATTGAATCTTGCAAGTCATTCATCCAGTTCTTAATTTCTGCTGCCAGTTAATCCAATGAGATTCTTAAAAAATTATTGAATAATATTATCCTTGTTAAATATCCAATCTATTTGGTGGCCTGTCTGGTACAACAGATTGAGTGATAAATGAAACTTACTCCTCATCAGCACCTTCAGCTGCTTCAGCTCCCTTTTCTGTGGGAATCTGAAAGTCAACAGATCAAGTAATTACAATATTGTATTTCTAGAAAAACAAGAATTCCGAGAACACATGAAAAATTTAGAGCTTTTGTGTGTAAATGTTTGTTTTTGGATTTGTCTAACTGATTACGGAAAAATGTTATAATCAGCATTATCTATTCAATTTATGATGTTCTTGACTCAAATTACATTATAAAGGTAAAAGTCCTATCCTTTGGCAAGGTTTCATTTCAACATTTCATCTTGAATTATGCAAATGCCCCACGTAATATAATGTATTGTAATTATGTTAGCCTTTAACTAACTTACAAGTTATGTATAAATTCCCATCATTTACAACTAAGGAATAATAGCATTTTTACATTAATTAGGCAAATCTAGTCATTATTTGCATGATTAGGCCACACTAATTTGATTTGTTGGTTCACAGATTCACCCACTTCATTTTGTTCTGATTTGAAAAAAAAACTTTCAGCCTCTGAATCAACTCCAAAATGCCCCAATAGTTGACAGAAGGCTGTTCTCTTCAGAGTTGTTTTAGTTTCTCCATCTATCAAGACAGTGGTTTAAGTGTATAATTCATTGTTTGAATTACAAACATGTGAAAGGGGGGGGGCTAATTCCGACCTACCCCTAATTCTGTACTACATGCAGTTTGAAGAATCCTTGTTGCGGGGTTATGCATGGGAGCACGTGCCTAAAAATAACCACGTTTTTGTGTTAATATCGGTAATCTAACAAAGTTTGTTTTAGTTTGTACACTCCGACAACAGACAGGTGAAAAATCTGTTTGAATTTGCTTGTTCGGGGGTTGACGAGCGTGTCAAAATCCAGGTTTTGCTTTTCAAACAGCCGCTTTCGAGCAAGTCGCGTAATCGTAAAAAGAGGACATGTTTGGGACAGAAAAACAGTTGTAGATTGTTATGGTCATAATTTGTGTATTATAATTTCTAAACTCTCTTCTCAGATCGACCTGTGTTAAACACTATAATAATTGCGATACAATGTTCCACCAGTAAAATGACCAAAAACCTGCCGTAAGTTTCGTGAGCCATTACGCTTGGGTGTAAGGCGCTACACTGAAGTGAAGTACACAGCTGTGCAGCTTTAATCGTTGTGATCTTTATCTGTCAATATCATAGCTCAAGAATGAAAATACAGATGAAAATACAATAAGTCTATAGTTTCAGCATCTTGGGCTCTAAAAAATTCCAATTGTATTACTTCTTCTTTCTCAGCTGTTTCCTCTTCTTCTGTCTCCTCTTCATGCTCTTCTTCCGTCTCATCATCTGTTTCAGCCTGCTGTGCAGCCTTGGCAACGTGAACCATCTTCATCTTCATTTCACCCTCCTCATCTCCTCTGATGATCTCCATACCAAACACGGAGGCTATTCTATTAAACAATGACAAAAAAACAAGAGTAGAGCAGCATTAGAACAGGTGCGGGGGATGTGGTGAAGCCATTTGCTGCATTTTCTCCCGAGCAAATTTCAGCCTTTCTATGAGTTATGACTTATCCTTCCTCCAAAATTTTTTAATCAATTGCCACTGCAGTTCCAGAACAAGCTGCTAGGGGGCCAAACTAATATTAAATCTTCCAAAGCACAAGAGCAACATGTGTAACGTTATATGTACATGTACATGTACATGTATCTACCATTCAAAATTCGCATGTCTGGATCGTGAGATATCAAAATCGGAAATTCTGCTGCAGTACCAAGGCATCTCATCAAGACCTACCAAATTTCATGACGTTTCATCCATACCTTCTTGAGTTATTGTGCTAAACCACATCCATGCATACAACACACACACGCATGCTACTGAAACATAACCTTCTTGGCAAAGGTCAACACAGTCAAATGTTGCAACACAGTCAAATGGCAAAGGACAACACAGTCAAATGTTGCCTGGGGTTTGAACACCCATGATATATATATACTCTGTGGTTGATTCAGAGGTCAATGTGGTTGTCATTACCTTGTGTTTCGTTCCTGCTCCTTGAGGTAGTCGGGTATCTCTCGATAGATGGTTCTTGATGCCACCGGTTTTTCAATGGCATCTGCCACTGCTTCCTCTTCTTTTTTTTCAGGGAATATTTTCTTTCTTAATGACCGCATTATCGCATTATTGAACAAAACTTGGAACGAAAGCAGGAAGGCAAACCTGAAACACATTCGCACTTATAAAAATATGACAAATACATTTCTCAATGACAATAACAATCATTATGATCTATAGAGTATTACAAATGTACATGTGTTGCATATTCACACAAAGAAGGGCTAAATGCAGTTTGTTGATTACTAAAAGATACACAGAATAGCATGTATTGTTGTGCCAAATTTACAGTTTACACGGTCAAGTCAAATTCACAGTTCTACAATAATGCACAAAATTTTTCCGTAGATTAAATCCCATAGAAAAAATTTTGTGGCATCGAGACAAAAACTTTGAGCACCCTTGTAGCAATTATGAAGAAAATCCTAATAATGTACACTGTCACAATGAACATGGAAAGAAAATTCAAATACATATTGACTTGTGACAACCCCTACATGCTACATGTATACATAGGGATATATATTAAAGACTGTATGGATATTATAAACTCCTCCAACGATTGTATAAGTTGAGACCTATCTCATACTAGCCACCCATTTTTGTATTAGGTTAGCCTTATGAAAATGTAGTTGACACGTACTTGCTTAAGTTAGTAGATGCCATACTTTGTACACTGTACAATTGTTGTGCAATAAAGTTATCTGATATAAAGTTATTTTGTTGTTGCAAATCTGCTTACACAACGCCACAGATCTAGAGATCAATCTGTGGGTCGAGCAGATGAATCACTTTTGACATGGAAGAATACCCAAAAGGTTCAAGGCCAAAATCAATTTTCACACAAAAAAAACACTTCTTACATTTTTTCTGCAATGTCTATAGTAAATCATTATTCTGATATCATTTTGCAGCAGATTATGTGAAGTCAAACTTGGACCCTCAAAACCTTTCAGTCCCTTTTTTACCCCACCCTGCCAACTTGGGAAGAATGGGAGGGGGCAGACCATCAATCAGCAAACAGCAAATTACAGTGATTCATGCATTTATGACATTTCTATTATGAACTTTCTTCTGGAATAATGCAAGTTCATCTTTGTCCATTGCACGTTTTGGGAAAAGCTAAGTGATACCAATATCTGACAAAAAGTAAATTATTTCTTTCTGTCACATATTAATATGATCATAGATTGAAAATAGTAACATAATTTTAGTCCTGATGATGAAGAAGTCAGAGACC
>NW_017802736.1:339997-433734 GCF_001625305.1 Branchiostoma belcheri
ACTGAAAAGCACTATATGGGGGTTTTGAAAACATCTTATACTGAAAAGCAATGTATGGTGGTTTCCAGAATATTTTATGGGTAATAGTTACCACATATGGGAAAAGGTTGATCTAAAACAGCCTATTTTGGAATAAGGACTGAAATATGATGAATTTGCTTCCAAGCAAATGTTACTATTATTAATAATAGTATAATAATACAACACATGTAAACAGTTAGTGAAAGAGGATCTACAGGTATTTATGTACATACAATGTATGTACATAATGACATCTCCAAACAATACTGCACAACAGAAACTCTGTGAGTTCATTTATTCCTGTTTTAAAAAGAGGGAAAAAATGTCATGTAAACTACATCGATATCTATATAATCAATGTTAGCCTTATTTACTCATCCATCTGTATGCAATACAGTTGTGTAGCACAGAATCTGTAGAATTTTAGTGTTTGTATGACTCATGAAAAACTACATGTACTTTGCTTAGCATAGCCTCTAACAGGCTTTGGGAGGCGGCTGGAAAGAGTAGAAAAAGGCCAAATAGAGAAAAGAGCATGCCAGAGGAATTGGTCTGCTGGAGAGAACAGTTTGCCGCTGTGGAGTCGCCATATCTTTGAAGTCCACTAACCGCTATCTAACAGGTGCCAAGTAGCTAAATTACCCTTTTATTGCTTTGCGACTGGGCCTTTTATGGACAGTGACACTAAAGTCTCAGACGTCCCGAAAATTTGAAGTCCATAACGGTATGTTTTCCCATCAAAAGAAACACAAAACTCTGAGAAAAGAGGACCCTATAATATCCAAGATCATCACGACCATATTTCCGATCAAGATATTTGTGGATAAGCAGGATGAGCCTGTTTTCAGCCGTATGCTGCCCTGTCGCTAGCGGCGTGGAGTACAGTGGCCATGCCGCACCCTGCAAATTATAATGCAGTGCAGCCGGCATTAATCCAGATCACCTCCAGTCATTCAAAACAAGAGTACGCCGGCATCTTCTTTCCACCACCAGGACTTCTGCATGTAGCTAGAACTTTGCAACTTTGCTGTAAACCAATGGTTAGCCAGGAGTGTTACAATTACACTAGCACATTAGCACATGATAGAAAAAAATCTGTGTCAACTAATATTACTTCCAATATCAGTATAACTTATATTACTATATACACACAAGCACACACACATACAGCCACGAAAACATAAAATTCTTGGCCAAGGTAAAAAGTGGAGAAGTCTCCTACCGATTTCACGGGCAGGCTCGTGGAACATGTCAATGAAGGACTGGTAGTCAATGAGTCCCTCAGCATTTGTTTCAGTACAGGACAGGAGGAAGTCAATTTCTTCCCTGTCAGAAAACGGGAAAGCAATTTATATCCTATAAATATCTCACTATATTGTAGACAAATCATCTCTATAGCAGTGGTAAAGAACACTGATGCATCCCAGTTGAAAGGGCGAAATGTTATTACCAAAACTTTTCGTGATAATACTGTGTATTTCAGCCATTAAAATTAACCAGTTACCTCCGAATCCTCTACTACTGGATAAATTACCGGTATGGAGATAATTTCCGGGAGTTTCGAGTGACATCCACCACTTTTCTTCAGCGTTACAAATGAACAGAACTCGTTAACACAATATACATGTATGAGTAACTAAAAATTACAGTTGAACATGACAAAGGTTCATATAGTCATTAATATGTAGAGGAAATAAGGTAGTTCCTATGGTAAGACGAACTGATCTACAACCTCACCTTAAACCAGGAGGACTTTGTGTAGAGCTCCCTTGTGGCTTATTCTCATTAAAATGTGCAGAATGGTGATTTTAGGGTCGAAAAATCGAGGAATCTTTTTTCAGGCAAACCTACCTTATCTTTTAGGAATTCAAAACACTTCAATTAAAGATTGCCAAAAAATGACAGCTTAGTTGTCATAGGAAGTTACCAAAAATTTACGGACATTAAAGATGTATAATTATTTATAATTAAAACAATGCAATTTTTTGTGCAGAAATTACACTGAAACATCAGAATGAACCGGGTTTATGATAAAGCTTGTATTCATGACATCACCTCAAAGCCAATTAGTTTAGGCGTCAGTATCTATGAAAGTACTTCAGAGGTACATTAATATTATACACTGGCACATACACACGTGTCGAACACATTAAGGAAGCTAAGTGTTGTTAACTTTGGAAGCAAAATCTCAAAGAAGGGTAGAACATTTGAGTCTGATGAGGACCTGGAGGGTTATTTTCCTTTCGATGCATGATTGTGTTTTCTACTTTATTTCCATTGATTAACTTTATGGTGCACAGGAAAAGAAAATTTGATGCCTTCTTATGTCTTTTCCGCTACAGGTGTAACCTCCGTAATGGAGGTTGCGAATGGACTTTTTTTTCTCTGAAAGATCTACAGTTTTTAGCTTCATCTTTTAGGAGCAAGAGAGCATAAGTACAGGCATTTAAAAACTGGGTAACTTTTACATACCAGGTGAAGTAACTAACATTGAAGGTAATAAACAACGGTAACAGAGGTTACAGTCATTACTGTATAACATTTTGTTCAGCAAGGCTGGCTACAAATGGCAGCATAACTCCTTTCTTCTTCTCTTAGAAACCTATAAAACTTGCAAAAAGGTATAAAAATTATAGTAATTATATGTCTTATATGTGGCTCTATCTAAAATGCATGACCGTCTTACTTGTGCGGTAACGGATGTTACAGAACTTGGAGACAGGTATAAACCACCTCGCACAACGTACAAGAATAGTGACAGGAGCAATCTGACTTGATCAGTGAAAGGGCTTGGCTATCCGGTTTCAACAGCCATCAAACTATTGTCGTAATTAAATTGCTACGTTTTAGACAGATTTTTAAAGTTTTAATTCTTTCTTAGGTGACAGCTGCTTTTTAGGGGGAGAAATCCAACCCATGGTCATAATTTCTTCCATCATCATCATCATCATCTTTGCCGCTTTTTTTCCAAGTCATCAATCAAACCGCGTGTTGTGATACATTTTTCATGAAACATAATGAGTGTAGTGGCAAAGTGAAGAAAGCAATAATGAGGTCTGTGATTTGACTCATTTCTAGTCGTAAAGAGCGACAACAGCATTTTGTACATTTGAATGAGAACGAGTGTAGTACGAAGGACCCTGCCCTATCACAACCTAAGGGACAGTTGCAATTCCTATGGTGTTGTCTTACCATAGGAACTTTTGTCATGTTTAACTGTTACAGTTTTTTCTAGTTACTCATACTAGTATATTGTGTTAACGAGTCATGTTAGTTCATTAGTGACGTTGAAGAAGCGTGGTGGATGTCACTCGAAACGTCCGGAAATCAATTTATCCAGTAGTAGAGTTTGAATTTCCTACAATGTATGAGTAACAATAATAATGTTACACAAATGATACTTTTCAGTCTTAGTGAACACGTCAGGCATTAAATAAAACTGTTCAATTGAAAGAGGTTTTTGAGTACAGGTCATGCACAAGTTACATGCTGGCCAACTTACACTGTCAATATTTGGGCTTATCAAATGAAATATTTATCAAATCTGCAAAAGTCCATGCAAAACATTCCTCTGTCTGCACGTTGGATTGTTGAGGCAGAGGTATGCCCCACATCACAATGCTATATGTATGCACACAATATAATTGCTACTAACTCTTCATAGATCTTCTGGCTTTCCATTGCCTTTCTAAAGTCCTTGGGTGAAATGTATGAATTGTCTGCCATCTCCTGTTAACAACAAATAAATGTCAAGACATTTGTTCAGTCATCATCACTTACCGGTAACACTTCACACTACAAGGACTGATGGGAGAAAATGGGACAAACCATACAGGGGATTATGGCATAACATTGGGAAAATACACAAGATGATCCAATATATACAGTCATGTAGATACAATGAAAACTGTAGTGTTAATTGACAGTTATGTGATTAATCCTTCCAGTGTCATTTCCCACTGGTTAGTAATTCTGACTGGTCCTGACACTGGGAGGGATAAGCTATATAAGGCACTTCAAATTAAGCAGTTTCTATAAAAAAAGGAAGCAATAAAATGTAACTGCTGCATGAACAATCAACTTGAAGAAGTTCTCCCCCCTCTTAATATTTACAGATACATGTAGCTCATTTTGAAACTGTATTTTTTTTCTGCAAGGAATTTGTACGTATATGAGTTAATTCTTTATCAACATTTTATCCTAAATTCCATCTGATTCAGGATTCTTTCAATGGGCAGGAGTGTCAATATACTGTTACAGTAGATAATTATGGAGTTGTGCAAGTATTTCTGATGTATGCCTGTATCTAGCATATACACAATGTATATGTACTGGTCCATCATAAAGCCAGTCTGTTCCCAAACAGTTCAGCTTCCACCACCTATCAGACACTCTTTCAATCTCAGATCATTCTAGATCGTGAACCCCACTCGTTCAAACGAGGAGTAAATTGACTGACGCCACTGAGGGTTATTTTTCTTTGGATGCAAATATTATCTACTTTACTGCCAACTATTATGTTTATGGTGCACAAGAAAATGAAATTCTATCTCTTGTTACATCATTTCAGCTACAGGTGTAACCTCCATTACCGGTAACACAGATGTTTTTGTTTATTTCTCAAAAAAAATCTCATTCTTCATCCTTTAGGACCAAGGGGGCATAAGTACGGACATTTAAAAAATGGGTGACTTTTTACATACCAGGTTAAGTAATTAAAATTGGAAGTAATAAACAACGGTAACGGAGGTTACATTTAACTGTAAAACATTTTGTTCAGCAAGGCTGGCTACAAATGACAGCAAACACTCCTTTCTTCTTGTCTTAGAAACCCAGAAAACATGCAAAGTGTTATCAAAATGGCAATTACTTGTCTTATATGTGGCTCTATCTAAACTGGATGTCTTGACCATCTTACTTGAGTGGTAACGCAGGTTACAGAACTTGGAGACAGGTATAAACCACCTCGCACAACGTACAAGAATAGTGGCAGGAGCAATCTGACTTGATCTTTCAGAGGACCTGGCCATCCGGCTTCACCAGGCAGCAAACTACTGTCGTATTTTAATTGCTACGTTTTAGGCTGCTTTTTCAAGATTTTATTTCTTCTCAGGCGACAGTCACTTTTAAGGGGTTGAAATGCAACCCGCGGCCATAATTTCTTCCAAGTCATCAATCAAACCTAGTGTTGTGGTACATTTTTCATGAAACATACATGTAGTAAGTGTAGTGGGAAAGTGAAGAAAGCAATGATGAGTTCTGGAATTTGGCTCATATCTAGTCATAAAGAGCGGTGAGAGACAATTGTTTAACTTCAAGTTGGTTGTCACAAATGACATACATTGTACTCTTATGATAGTATATCATTATAAATTGCAGGATAGTTGCAGGTTAGTTCAGCTGTACATGTCCGTGAGTGTCCTGCGATGTTCAAAATTTTCCAGCAATTGTACCATGTTTTGAGCTAGTTTCCTTCATGTTGTATATTGTAAAGTTTGGTTCTGCTAGGTTCTGCTAGCTTTTGTTCTGTTCCAGCACCTCGCCTGGCCTCTTCCCCTTGGTGGGGACAGGCTCCTTCTTCCTGGAAACCAAATTGTCCTGACTTGATAAACTGAACAAAGAGACAGGGCTAAGGTCTAATCTTATCTAATATGCATGATTGTGTATATCATAGACATGACAGCTGTATGTATCACCTGCAAGTATGGTACAGGATCTGATGTGGGAAGTTTTACAAATGAAGGTAGCCGTTGAAGCAGCTTCTACAGACTTAAGGTGCACTGTTTTCTGATTGCCACTGAGTTTTGATGACTATAGCTTTTAAACCATCATGTTACTTACATGTAGCAAACAATCAAAATCTATGGATTTGTCTCCTCATGGTGCTCAGCCATGGCTGATTTTACCTGCAATTGACCTAGATTGTTTGAACTATGATATGTTAATCCCTCAAATTTAAAGAGAGAGTCCTTGATTTTCAATTAACTTTCATTCACTTAATATATTGCCAGTTGTTTATTCATGTCCCTCTTTAAGCTTCAGTTCAAGCTTAAGTTCAGTAGTTACGTTACCTGGAATTATGCATGTTTTATTATAATTTGTTTTCATGACAGACAAATGGTTTTGCTTTATAACCGGCTTTATGTTTGTCACACTTACTTACATGTAGGCTCAGCCAAAGCATCAATGTTCTATGTTGTGCTCTCCAGTCTGGCATCTCCAAAAAATATCTGGCATCTTTTGTCTTCCTTTATGTATTTCTTATGTTAACCGGATAGACCTCTACCTTAGACCATTTAGTTACTGGAAATAGTGGGTTTGGTTTTATCACAGTAGTAATAATATCAAGCATTTGCTTTCCCTAGGCTGGGGCGAAATTGTCAAATCTTCAACATGCCTTGTAATTTCTATTGGTTATGTAAAAGTCTATCTCTTTTGTTCTTCGGTCAGCAATGTTTACTTTGATCACCATGCATATACAATGTACTAGTACATGTACATGTAATTCCATTCCAATTTGACTCTGAAATCTTGTGTCATGGATGTTAAAAAGTTTGAAAATAAGTGACAGCATTACAGACCAATTATAGTTACAACTTGAAATGACACAGATAAAGGCAACAGGAGGGAAAGACATGACAAACAAATAGCAAATTGACAAATACAAATAGACATTCAAGAAATTTATCTCTATCACAGGAAATTGAGGAATATTGTGCAAGAGTGATAAAGAAATAGACTGTCAAGCAGTTCTCTCTCTGAAACTGCAAAACTGTATTTGAGAGTGCAATGTTCTTTTTACAAACCCTCATGATCATATAATGCTGTTATATAATTAGTTACTACACTTTAAAATTTCCACATCGCATCTGCAAGTCATAGAGTTGCTGGATAAAGAATATGATCTCTGCATGCAGAATGCTATGTACTACTGTAACATAATACATGCAGAACTGATGTACATTCAAAAGGTGCTAATTCCAACAAGCTGTCAGACCCCTGATGGGCATACATCTATACATGTAGGTGGCATTCAGTGTTCTAAATCTATTGATTAAAGCAATTCAACTTCTAGATGGTGAGTTTGAATCTCAACATTGCTGATATGAGTTTTAACCCAAATACCAGTACCAGTATTTTTGTGGGGGTAGCTGTCTCCAATCTTAACAAATAGTTTTTCTCTCCCATTGGATTCTATGTCATATTGATGTGCTGAATGCTCGGATTGTCACCACAAAGAAAGCAAGATGGAGTCCAACCCTTCAAGCTGTGCAAAGGTCAATTACATGTATCTGCACTCACACTCAACGCTTATCATGAAAGCTCCTTAACTCCCAGCTAACGTAAAAAACATTTTTGCGCCAAAATGCTTTGAGACCAGATAAACCTTGGGAACAACAGAGTAACAGTGCAACAGGATAATGGTGGGTGAACCATGAAGCCATGCATCCATTCTGTATATTATGTTCATGTACTTTTCACTGTGGTGCTAACCTTCCAGATCATAGTAATGTTATTGTTTTATAACAAAATTGTAAAAAAAAGAAATTTGTTTTGTCTTAACTTTATTTTCTTGTTTGTCCAAAATGATGTAAAAAAAAACATGTTTACAATCGCAGTAATTGAGTAAATAAATTAAACATAAATTATGTTAATGACATGCAGGGTTTCACTATGTTGATAGAGGGCGTTGTACGCACTAAAAGCATTAAAGATGGCCTCTGCCAATTTTGTGTTCCTTGGACGGTTGTAGGTGGTTCAAAAAAGATTTGGGTGTTCGTTTTTTTTCGGTCCCCCCCACCATCACTTCAGATAATGTTACATGTACATTGGCAGGGTCACATGTAATATTACATTGTAGAAAAGGTTTAATCAACATAATTCATATACTTGATTCACTTAGTTGATTACTGCAATGATAAACATTTTTGTATAATTTTGGGCATACAATAAAATAAATGACTTCCGCAATGAATAAATGACTTCTTCAAATTTCAATAACTGGAGAAAGTCTTTCAAATGGCGTACCTGGCCAAAATGCCAGCTTTTTCAAAAGCACTTGTTTCAGTGTTACTTGTCATGGTCATGAAAGGGATAAGAATGTCAAAACCACCGAACAAAATCATTTTTCTGTTTGGTAAATATTTCCAATCGCCATGCGTAAGCTACATAATTATACATGTACTACTAAGGAAACAATTCTGCCATGGGAATATCACTCATGAAAATACTCAGCAGAGAAAACTCCAAGAGACTGTAGCAAAATGTGAGTGAAAGATTGAAATGTTGTTGTTCCATTAAGGTCTAAGTTTAATGGTTTTAGTATCACAAACTATATAAGTTTTTAGAATAAAAATCAATGAAGCTTAATGATCCCAATCACTCTGACTTATGTTTTCCATTTTTCCTACCAAAAACTGAATGGACTTACGGGTCTTCTGTATGTTTTCTGTACCAAAAATACATGCACTAACATCTAGTCTTCAGTTATTTTCTATTGTTCTTACAGTTATTCTTAAAACCAACTCCTCTGGCTTTGCAACTGCAGAATTAAGGTTTGCTCCTTGATTGAGCATTTATTTTAGTGTTGAGATCTTTTTCATGCTTTTCTGCGTTGAGTGTTCAGTTCTTTGTTCCCACCAAAACTGTCACGCTGCAAAAAAGATCTGTTTAGTTTTTACCATGCATATCCATACTAGGTGAGAATCACAGGCTCAATTTGTGGGGAACAACAAACCACACAATTTGCCCCCTATCCCATGGCAGCCATGCACCTGCTAGGGAAAGGGAGTCACAAAACTGCTGATGTTACATACATCTCCTCTCTCTTGTGCATTTTTTTCCAAGATGGCCTGTGGAAAAACAGTGGCAAAGTCTCAAAATTCATCACAATCACAAGTCATAAGCATTTTTAAGTTCAAGCACCATTGGAAACACCTCATTAACATGACATAGTGAGTTTAACAGTGACGTTCCTCTCTTAGGCAGCTAGATAAGCTTAGCCTAGTACATGTATTAATAAAATATATTTAGGAGGGGAGGAAAAAAAAGTAGGTGTTACTATTTGCCAGTTTCAGGCTACTGCGTAGGAGTTAATTGGACAAGAAGGGGGAGGAAGAGGAAGGCCCAATAAAAATTCATTAGAAACGCATTTGGGCATTGTGTTTGGTGGTACTTTGTATACAGTGATTGTAGCTGTAACCTTTTTGTGTTTGCATCGCATTCTTGCAAGGCACGAGGCATATGCAGGCACAACTTAGCAAAATAATTTCAGCAAAAGGATGCCCTTACTGCAAGCATTTGATATATTTATTGGATTAGCTGGAGATCATCCTTCCTAATAAGTTTTGTGCCCTCCAGGATTCTTATCATCCTTCTGGAGTATGCAGCACAACAGAATGAAAGTCATTTTAAGAAGCAATAAAAAATGAAGAGCTTTTTAATTCATAAATTATTTCATAAATGAATATAACTATTGTATGCCCTTCCAAATTTCTGAAACAGGCACTGTAGGGAGTTAAGATAAATAGCACACAAAACTCGTCTGCTTGGTACAAATATCTCAGTTCACAACTTCTTGTGTCTGGGTGCTATGGCTGGAGAAGGAAAGTAGAGTAAGTCAGTGAAACACCACCTCTAACATGCAGCAAACATCAATCTTACATACATTATTAAGCTTTGTGGTTATGGTAGTGGCAATGGGATAATGGTAGCTGATGCTGTTTTAAATACAGTACATACATGTAATACAGTACATATCCCCCTTGCCTTGATCCCTCTGATGAAGTACACATACATTGTACAATGTAGAAACTAAAATGTGAGTAAATATTAACAGCTAGTTTGTAAAACCCCCCTTCTATAGACTGAAAGCTCTAATGGCCCCGAAATGAAAACAGTGTAAAACAAAAAATCAAAAAGAAAGGCTGACATTTGCATTCAAGCAAATATAGCATATTTTACTATTGGCATTATTGGCTCTTCATACCAAATATGGTCACACGATGACACAGTACATTTTGGTCTGAAGACAGCCCAAAAGGGGATTCCTTTGGATTTGTGTCCAGGTACCCCATACCAAATTTCACGTCATTTGGGTTTAATACCAGGACTCCAAAATATACATTGTTTGTATCTGAAAAGCCTGTCCAGGGTTATTTGTCAACTCTACCTCCATGCCAAATTTCAGATCATTTTGCCCAAAATAAAGAAATTGAATCCATAATGAAATGACATGAGCAGCAGCAGCAGAAGAAGAAACAAGTGAAATACCAATATAAAAAATGTATTTCATACCATGGTAAGTAGTGAAATATAAAAAAAAGAGGAGAAGGAGGAGAAGAAACATATAAGGAAAAGCAATATATTTCATCCATGGTATGGGGTTAGATGGAGTGAAATATAACAAAGAAACTATAAGTCTCAAAAGTTGTTTTCAGGACTTGCAGGTGAAATGAATGACAGGACAACAGATTATAATGGGAGATCTAGAGGGTTATGATTTTAGCGCTCGAATGCAGCTATGATACTGTACACAACCAAATGCACAAATTTGTGTATATCAGTTAAATACCTTGAATGCATCAGACTCTGTAACCTGCTCCAACTTCAAGAACATGTCAAAGAACTGAAGGATCATCTGTAATGAGAAATCAAGAAAAATCTTTTAGGATGCTGCCTTTCTAAAGAAAGTTATATTGAACATCAACATGAATATTTACCTTCGCCAAGAAGGTTATGTTTTCAGAGGTGTTTGTGTATGTGTGAGTGTGTGTGTGTGTCCGTCTCGTCTGTTCGTCCATCTGTGGACACAATAACTTGAGAAGGGATTTTAAAAATGGATTGATACTTGGTAGCTGGGTAGGTCTTGACCTGGAAATTTTAGACCCCCTAGCGGCTTGTTACGGTACTGCAGCTGAATTTCCGGTTTTGATATCTCATGATCTAGACATGCTAGGTTGAGGAAATTTGGATGGTAGGTAGCTCTTGTGCTGGGGAAGAAGTGATGTGAGTTTGGGCCCCCTAGCAGCTTGCTCTGGAAGAGCAGGGCTATCTGTTTGAAAATATTCAAAAGAGGATAACTCAAGAACCGGTTGACGGATTGTCATGATTTTTGGTATGTAGGTAGCTTACGTGATGCTTGATATAATTATGTGACAATTATTCCTAATTTTTGCATAATTTATGAGGGAAATTCTATAAATCAGCTGCATTCCATTATAGGAGTATTGAAGCTTGTGACATTGGTAATTGAGAATGAAACACAGGCAGATATTGATTATGTAAATGAAGACTTAATTTGCATAATTAATGAGAAAATTTATAATTATGTAATGATAACTGCCTGGAATTTCATACTTGTGGTATTTGAAACTTAAGGTGAAAATCATTAAACAAAATGTATTCAAATAAGGACCTGATTTGCATAATTTATGAGGAAATGGTAGAATGGCATTGATTGTTAATGCACACTGTACATGACTGTCTTTTGGTTGAGAATATGATAAATTGATATAATCAGAAAATGAGGATCCTATTTGCACAATCAGGGAGTATAATCTACAAATTGTCAGTCATATAGATTATATAAAGACTAACATCATTTGGCGAAGGTATGAGATTGGAGAACTCTAGTCCTCTGTGTTTTGGTGTTGTAACCTAGATCAAACTGAAGGTACAAACAAGAATAACAAGGCTGGCAATTAGAACTGTTGCTTCTAATTTATGATTTACAACATGAACATCATCAAACATAATTAATTCCAATCAGGACTTAATTCAACATAATTTATGAGGAAATGCCATAATAGCTTTCGTGTTTAGAATAAAATTGCATTATGTAAAACAAGTGGTCAAAAGTCATCTACCTGAGTTTTAGATCTGTAATTGGCAGGGTAGTCCAACAAAGTGTCCATTTACACATAGACCATAACGAGAAAATTTGTTACCACAAAAACTGTTGAGAACATGACCTTAACAATATTAATTGTCAACCCCTTCTTGAGGTACTGTACAACAACCAACCAAAGTCGCAAGTAAAACTGACCCCTGCAGTTTAACAAAAGCTTCAAGTACTGTAGGCCCAAACCTACACCAATTCTTCACATGACCAAGAGCTATACCAAACAAAAATCATGATGAGATATCCTACAAGTGTTGCAGTACCATGGAAAGCTGCCAGGGGGTCGAATATCTAATCATTTTTTGATAGGTCAATGCCTACATGTAACAGTTACACAACTGCCAAATTTCATGACAACCTGTCAGTGAGCAGGTGTCAACCTTTCTAGTAATAATCATTTATTATATTTATCTTTGTCTGACATAATTATGACTCATAATACTGCCACTAACCACATGCATAATACCAACAAATTGAAAAAAATGCTGAACTGAAAGAGATCTACTACAGCTGTAACAGAAACTGTAAAGTCAGAAATTTTCAAGGTATCTAATATACTCGTACCTCAGATATCTATAACTATTTGTTCAAAATATTCTTCAGAAGGCCTCAATAACCATGCATTAATGAGTTATCATGCTAAACCACATCCAAACAAAAATATCCAAACATGACCTTTGAGGCAAAAGTAGTACTAGTAGTAAAGACATAATGGATGTTATGTGACTTTCATGTATCATCATACAACTGTGTTCTGTCATAATGATATACAATGTCATGTATTGTGTGTTAAAAAAACCCTTACCTCTACATTTTGTGATGACTCAACCAACATGTCTACCATCTGTTTTCCTATGTTGCCATTAACAACATTCCCTATGGAAGGAGACAGAAGTTGCATCAACATTGTAATTTTTGTGGGAAAAGTTTTTCATTCATGAAGCTAAAAAGATTTAACAACACCACCAATGACTCAGTTTTCTTCTTGCCTTGTCTTAGGTGAGCTGATTAGGTACACATGTATTATGTAGTCCACACTGGCTGTATGTATAGGAAACAATGCATTGATTGTGATTAAAAATTATGTGGCAACAAGGGAAATTCAAAGAGGAGGCAACTTACCTTCCAACAAGGACAGCAGCATGGTGACCATGTCAGAATGTAGTGATAACAGAGCCTTCAGTAGGTTCACTTGACTGGAATCCTGAAAGAAGAAAGCATGGATTGATTATTATCTTTTAAAGTTGTATTAAAAAATTTCACAACTTTCCCAGATATATTGGCCAGGTACATGTACACTCTCTTCATATCAATAGTATGATAAAGAGTCAATTACCTGTGCCAGTTTCTTTTGCAGATGAGCAAAGATGTAGAGAAACCCTGTGATGGCATCCCACAGCCTGCTATGGGCTAGGGTCTCCTGGTTACCCTGGCATGGGCCCTTTGTAATAAAAATGAGGGGTCAATCAACAGAACAAGAATAAATAGCTACATGTATTCTCCACAAAGCCTCAATATAACACATTGTTTAAAGATAACACGAAATCAATAGTAGTAGTAGTAGTACAACTGTAGTAGTAGTAGTAAGCCTTTATTTAAACTCGAAAGCTTGTTCGGTACATACATTTGACCGCTTATGACTAAGACTAAGTTACTAAAAACATGTATGATAGTTCCTGAGAATAAGCAGACATGATAGGTACTAGTAAATTCTATTATTCAAAGGAACAACAACAACATGGACTTTGGACAAAAAAAGGTTTTTATACTTTTATGGACATGTTATATACATGTATTCCAATGAGAATAAATTATGCTTTTTACTTGATGCCAAAATATTTAGGTTTTGATGCGCATTATGGAAGATGATGCCCCAATGATTGTATATACAGTCTGCTGTATTTTGCAATTCTTTTGTATTTCTCTAGTCAGTATCCAATTAAAGTGTTATTAAGAAAAGTCCAAACCACAGTAGTCAACTACATGTATTATACAAAATAAACCTGTAAAATCACCTCACCTGGATGAACTCTGTAAGGGAGTTGAATACTTGTCTTGCTATCCTGATGGCAATCTTGAAATATTCTTGCCCCTACATATTGAGAGAAAGCAATTACTGGCAAGTCCAGTAGTTTTTTCTCAATGAGATCAATGTGCAAATTTTCCTTTGGTGGCACTTTTTCATATGATCTTTATCGGTATCGGTATAGCCGTTATAACCCCCCTTCAGCATAACACAAAAGCTTAACACATCGTGAAATACGCCGCGTAACACACCAGATTTTCCTAACTCAAGACTGCAGGACTGGTAAGCCACATTTCTAAAGCATTCGCATTTGACTGAGAAATCTTCAAGAGGAATCATTTTATGACATAGATTCTATAACACTAGATACAAATGTAAGTGCTAACAATATGAAATTTTCTGCAGACCAACAGATCAAATATCATATTCTGATACACACTGCTTCATCAATGAGGTCCTTGCTTGCATAGTGCCAGTAAAAGTCACTCATGGACTCCTGTAGTCTGAGCAGATAGTCTACTGTGCTGATGATGAGGTTGATTGTGGCATTATGGCCAATTTGGGCTCGCAAGTAGTTTTGCCAGTCTGAAAACAAAGAAAAGAATATTAGAGACAAATCCATGATCAAAATCATTATGTGCCATTGGTGATTTCTGTTGGAAATGTTTACCTTCGCCAAGAAGGTTATGTTTTCAGAGGCGTTCGTGTACATGTATGTGTGTGTGTGTCTGTCTGTCTGTCTGTCAACACGATAACTTGAGAAGGCCTTGATGGATTGTCTTGATACTTGGTAGGTGGGTAGGTCTTGATGAGACCTCAAAATGATTAGATTTTGGACCCCCTAGCGGATTGTTATGGTACTGCAGCTGAACTTCCAGTTTTGATATCTCATGATCTAGACATGTTATGGTGATGAAATTTGGGTGGTAGGTACAAATGTAGCTCTTGTGCTGGGGAAGAAGTAACGTGAGTTTGGGCCCCCTAGTGACTTGCTCTGGAACTGCAGGGATATATTCTTGAAAATATTCAAAAGAGGATAACTCAATAACCGGTTGACGGATCGTCGTGATTTTTGGTATGTAGGTAGCTTACGTGATGCTTAATATAATTATGTGACAATTATGCAAATATGGATGTAATTTGCATGATTTATGGGGAAATTCTATAAATCAGCTGCATTCCATAATAAGACAATTGAAGCTTGTGACATTGGTAATTGACAACGAGAGAAACACAGGCAGATATTGATTATGTTAATAATGACTTAATTTGCATAATTAATGAGAAAATTTCATAATTATGTAATGATAACTGCCTGTAATTTCATACTTATGGTATTTGAAAGTTAAGTTGAGGTGAACATCATTAAACATAATTTATTCAAATCAGGACCTCATTTGCATAATTTATTAGGAAATACTAGAATGCCTTGTTTGTTTATATAAGACTGTCTTTTGGTTGAGATTATGATAAAATGATATAATTCATGAAAATTAGGTTCCTATTTCTTAAATCAGGGGGGAATAATCTAATCTATAATTTGTCAGTCATTTGGCGAAGGTATGAGATCGGGGAACTCTAGTTTTATTATATTTTAGTCATACCATGCTGAAATAGCTGAAATGTGGTATAGCTGAAATATATTGTTTTTCCTGAACTGATGTTTCTTCTTCTCTTTAATTTCTCCTTCTGTAATTTTGTTCAATGGATTCAATTTCTTCTTTTTGTTTGACCAAAATGACCTGAAATTTAGTATGGAGGTAGAGTCAGCAAATACCCCCTGGCATGTTTTTTTCATTATCTTGGTACAGGCTTTCAGAATTGTTCTACTTGGGCTTTTTGGCTGTTTTCATAGGAAATGTACAAATGTTACTACAGTAACTATGCCAGCGTAAAATTACCATATGCATATTTGGCAGGTGTGACCATATTTGGGCACGGAGACCAGGAGCCTGGTATTTGCAGGTGTGGCTCTGATTGCAGGTGTGCTTGCTTATTGCCTGTTGTCAGTGTTGAGATGATGAGTTATGTGCCAAAAGAACACCTGCATAGTTTTATTACTAATAATAGGAACAAGCAAGTACCTTGTCTTTTACAAGTATTGGCCAGGAATAAGGAGTGCCTTATCAGTGAAAACATGTCACATAACATACATTCTTAATATATACCTTGCTATTTTTAGGGGGGGGGCACAGCAGTGATACTAAATCTTCTAACCAAATTAGCCGCAGATAGTGGCGTGGTTTGTTTGTTGACATTGTTTCTTATGATTATGGGTTCTCTGAATAATTTTGGTATAATATCTGATGCAATTTTTATGTACTATTACCTGCAATCTTACACATACTAGAAGAATGCATTTTTCTAAAATTCAATATTTGACAGGGCTATTATATTTATCTTTGTCTGGTATAATTATGACCCATAATACTGCCACTAACCAAATGCATAATACCAACAAATTGAAAAAAATGCTGAACTGAAAGAGATCTACTACAGCTGTAACAGAAACTGTAAATTTCAGAAATGTTCAAGGTATCTAATATACTCGTACCTCAGATATCTATAACTATTTGTTCAAAACATTCTTCAAAGGCCTCAATAACCATACATTCTATGAATTTAAAAAAACAAGGACAAAAGTTTATGGTCCCTTGTCAGGGAAGAGCAATGTGAAAGGAACATACCACCACTGCCACACATGAAACAGATATTTTCAGCAATGTATACATGCATGTACTTCATGTCTGATTCCCATAATTTTTGTATCCACATCTGTCAATATCTTTGTCATTTGGGCACTCTCTAGCTGCTATGAAGGAAAAGAACAACAGCTGCCTTATACAGATACCCAATATACATCTACATCTTGCAGATAAGTCTCTTCCTGGCCTATGTGACCCTCTTCTAGCAAAACCATTCTCAGCAGATTTTGGCAATTGTCATAAGCTGCGATTAGCAGGACTAGAGACTCAATAAAAACCAGGCATAACTGCATGGTAAAGGTTACTTGGACAGGAACTGGTAAAAAGCTGGGGTTGCTCCTTTGCTAAATTGTAAACATTGTAAACATGGTGTTGTTAGAGTAGACATTAACTTTCTCTATTGACTTCCTAACTTGGAACAGAGTTTTTACTGATCTTATTATGCACAAGTACACCGTGTTTGTCTGCACATCCTAAAATGATTTCTCATAGTTCCTACCAATGGATATAAAAACATACAATGTACCACACCATATTTTACACACTAACACTACAAAGTTACTGCACTTATTACACCTATATGATAACTACATAATTATATAAGGTCCCCAACTAATGGGTGATAAAGTTATTACCTACCCAGATTGTGGCCTTCACACAGCAGCTGAAGGAAGCGGAACAGGGAGCAGGTGAAGGGTGCGTCGTGTAGAGCACGTTGTCCTGTAACATGGAGGTGAGTAGATATTTTGGTGCATCATGTATGTTTAACACTTGAACATCTGATTCAAAAGTACATATAAACACTTTACATCCTAGTCTCTACTGCAAAAAAGTGTTATGGTGTTAAATACTAAATGGTTCCATTGACAATTTGTAGAATATTTCATCCATCAGTGACCTTTTTGAAAGGTAGCAAACTTTTCATGTCTTGTACGTCTTGATCTCGCAAGAACACAAGACTAGATCAAGACTTGTGTAGGTCTTCTGGCCTCCCCTGCCTCCCTGCCGGAGCAGGCCAAGGGGTAAGCAGGACTTGGTCAGCTCCCAACCCTCATTGTGATTCATTCCAGCACGTTCCAACTGAATGTGGACTGTCTCCTACATGTAGATCAAGTCTCGACCTAGTCTCGTGTTCTCGCGAGACTAAGTTACTGATCAAGCTGTACAGTGGACGTCGAAAATTTGGAGGTACCTTTCTAAAAAGTTACTGATTTGTGAATATTCTACTAACTGATAATCTATACGTTACTGATTAACCTCTTCAACAATAATGGTTCCATGTTGGTAAGTAACACTCAAATTGAATAATATCATTCTGATCGAAAAATGAGAGGTAATTATTGTGAATTGGTGTTTAGAAAATCAGTACTTTGGGATGCAAAAGGACATTATCTGAGTCCTACATGTACAATGTAGATCAGAGGTACATGTAACGTTATACGTGCGCAAAATTTGATACCCCTTTTAATTTACCTATTTGTTTTATCAGCAAATCATAAAAAAAGCTTTGCATTGTATCATTCATCCTAAGTTTTATATTTTAATCCTACCAGTATTATCTTGATTTCTGTGTTCTTAATGCTTTTATAAATATACTTAGATATACATGCTAACTGTTATGAAATTATGCAAAATAGGATTATGGCATTTATCAAATACATCATCATCAGTGGGCATTGCCATCAAGGAACAGGGAATACATCACAATCAAACCTGTTAATCAGTTAACATGTCAGAGTTACAATGTAAATTAAGCAGTACCATTGCCTAGTCAAAGGATGCTGCACAGTACCACACACTATTCAGCAGGATCTATTACATTAGCATAAAAGCACACATTGTTACATATAAAACAAAGAAAAAACAAAACAGCATTGAAGGACAGACACACACTTCTTGCTTGAAATTTCATCTGGCTTTGAAAAGTCATCTGGCTTTGATATGGTAGGAAAGAATTGGGTAGAAGTGTTAGGCTCTACATTTGTATGAGGATAATGATCATACAGATTAATCAGTCTAAGAGAGTGTACGTATGAGGTCACAAATGTAAAATTTACATACATCACTCTGCTTTTGTAGAGAAATAAAGACTTCTTGAATCATGGACATTTGAAAGTAGCAGATCAATATGCCAGCTAACTGACAATGCTTTGATGTTTCCCCCACTGCACAGTCATGTCACAGTCAAGAACTTGGAATCTGATAAGTCTGTACATTAACACTTCATTTTCATGTAATGTATTTGTTGCTTTTCGACAGATCAATAATTCAGTAGAAAAATGGTATGTTTGTGTACAGAAATGTTCAATAGAAAATATGAGATTCATTTCCATTACTCAAAGGACAGGCATCCAAAATGTCTTTAAAATTTGGATGAGTTAATCTGGAAGAATTTGTCTGTCCTGGTGATTAGGAATGAAGTGATGTGATAAATGTAGGTATGAAGGGTAAGATGTATAGCAGTGGAAATCTACAAACCAGAACTGAGCCCTGACGGAGGTGACAGGGATGGAAATGATGTTCACGGAAGTGAGAGACCGGTGGAGGAATGAAGAGGTACTGCTGGTTAATACTGACATCACACCAGTTTGGATAATTTTCTCTAAGCTGATGTACAAGTACATGACTCATGACTAACAAATATCATGCACTTGATTGACAGACATCTGAAGTAGCCATATTACTGTCATTCCCTCGCACAGATACTCTTTTCTTATGCTGATTGAAAGGTTATGGCAATAGAGTTTCTCAGATCATCTGACATACAAGATGTAAGAGACTGAAAGGCACAGCAAGGTACAATAAAACAAGGTTCGTTTTGAGTTTTAAATGCCAAAACACTGATCAACAAAGACAATGTCAGTTCACCTTTATTTGTTATGTTCATATATTCATTCTTTTAAAAAAAAGGAGAATCAAGGGAAATATGCTAAAGCAACAATTAGCAATATCCCCAGAATTGGAAACCTGAAAATGTCATGAGCTCAAAACACCATTCGGAAAGCTTCAATAATCATGAATGAACACACCATCCACACAAACATAAAAGACACTGATGCATAACACAATCTGTACACAGACCTGTCCGTGGTGCTGATCACACCATCTACACATACAGGACACTGGTACACAACACAATCTGTACACAAACCTGTCCATGGTGCTGAACACACCATCCACACATACAGGACACTGGTACACAACACAATCTGTACACAAACCTGTCCATGGTGCTGAACACACCATCTACACATACAGGACACTGGTACACAACACAATCTGTACACAGACCTGTCCATGGTGCTGATCACACCATCTACACATACAGGACACTGGTGCACAACACAATCTGTACAGAAACCTGTCCATGGTGCTGAACACCATCTAGACATACAGGACACTGGTACACAACACAATCTGTACACAAACCTGTCCATGGTGCTGAACACACCATCCACACATACAGGACACTGGTACACAACACAATCTGTACACAGACCTGTCCATGGTGCTGATCACACCATCTACACATACAGGACACTGGTGCACAACACAATCTGTACAGAAACCTGTCCATGGTGCTGAACACCATCTAGACATACAGGACACTGGTACACAACACAATCTGTACACAGACCTGTCCATGGTGCTGATCACACCATCTACACATACAGGACACTGGTGCACAACACAATCTGTACAGAAACCTGTCCATGGTGCTGATCACACCATCTACACATACAGGACATTGGTACACAACACAATCTGTACACAAACCTGTCCATGGTGCTGAACACCATCTAGACATACAGGACACTGGTACACAACACAATCTGTACACAAACCTGTCCATGGTGCTGAACACACCATCTACACTTACTGGGCACTGGTGCACAACATAATCTGTACACAAACCTGTCTATGCAAACACACCGTCTAAACAAGCACACTGGTGCACAACACTTGGTTGGGGGAGGGGGATTATTCAGGGGTACCTTGAAATGCATCTTCAACAGAGTAATGAACATGAACAGATGACTATTTGTCCTGTCCAGGAAAAGTGTACAGAACCACATATACATCCAATTAACCATGGCAATATAAATTGGAACAGCTGCTGTATAAAGAAATTTTCAGCAAGATGATTAACAGCAGTGAACCTTAATCTTACGCAACCTTAATCCAACACTTTTCAACACTGTCTGTTAGGATCTAGGACTGATAGGCAAATCTTTTAATTGCTTTACAAACTCAATAAGGTATACAGCCTAAAAACTTGAAACGGTGAGCTCACGAAGTCAACATGTTGTGGAGACGAGGTCATGAAATATTCAGCTTGTTTTATACTGGTAGGCATGTCGTGGGAGGAAGCTTCTGGAAGGACAGTGGTCAAAATTTTTAAAGATTTTCTAAACTGTCCTGCAGTTCCAGAACAAGCTGCTAGGGGGCCTAAACTCACTTTTTCCCAAGCACAAAAACTACCTACCATCCAAAATTCATGACCCTAGCATGTCCAGATCGAGAGATATCAAAACCAGAAGTTGCACTGCAGTACCAAGGGAAGCCACTAGGGGGCCCACAACCTAATCGTTTCCAGCTTCGGTCACACCCTACCAACGCACCAAGTATCAAACCAATCCATCCAGCTGTTCTTGTGTTATCTTGTCGACCAACAGAATGACAAACACAACTGAAAATAACCTTGATGACATTTTATGGAGGTATTGAATGTGCAACAAAAAGAAATGAACGTTTACTCCTTTTTTTCAGATTAATGTCGATTGACTCTTAATGAAAACATTACAAATAAAGGTGAACTGATGTTATCATACCGTCCTAAACAAGTACATTTTCAAGAAAACTGATTTGTCAAGTTGTCAGTTTTACACTTTTACACTAATATCAGCCACGTAATTATGTTTCTATCACTTGACACAATCCCAGACTGTTAATTTGGTCCTACCACCATACCGCATAATGCACAGTGTAGACAGTAAAATGATCATCTTTGAATTCTTAGACAGCTCTTATCCCCATTTATGTAAGTAAAGCCTTGAGACTCCCTTTTACAACAGTCAAATACAACTGACAGTCATCATACTGCCTCTGTTCACTACCTAACTACCCTGGGTGCCAAACTGGTTTTGGGCCGCTAGCAATTTCCTTCGGCAGCCAAGAGCCCTTCGCCCACGGGTCTAAATTACCTACGGGAGACCAGCCAGTGGGGAGTTTGGCTGGCCCTTTCAACTAGGGCCGGACAAACCCCTCGGGCTCAACTCCCCCGTAGCGGTAATTTAGATAGGCGGGCAAAGGGCTCTTGGCTGCCGAAGGCAAACGGCTTACGGCCCGATACTAGTTTGGCATCCAGGGTACTACCTAACAGGGAATAATCAGTCAACTTAGTATGTTGAGAATTTGCATCTATCAGGACTGTTTAATAAAAAAAATTGCCTGACTAACCTCCATTTATGTAACGTCTGTGTCCATAATATCACCAGGGTCCATAATATCGCCACCTTGAGAAACAGTGTGCTTAAAGATATTTTTACTGCAACATGCTTTTGATATGCACTCCTGCACACATCAAATGTACATACCTAGGGTATGTTGCAGTAAAAATATCTTAAAGCAAACTATTTCTCAAGGTGGCGATATTATGGACCCTGGTGATATTATGTACACAGATGTTATGTGTGATGCTGAAATTATGAACACAGCATCCAGCAAATGAAGGCCTATATTTTGGAGAATTATCCAGTGACATATATACTATCAACCATTCAGAAACTTGTAAATGTAAAGATCAGTGTGCATCCTGTGAAGCACAGTATGTCTCACTGATTCTGGCATTCTTTGCCAGGAAATCCATTATCTTCATGCTACTCCCCAAATACTGTAAACATGACTGTTGTCATAGAGGGTTACAATGTGCTGCACAATGTGCCTGTACGCACAGGAGGACCTCGTGTCAAGGTAAGGTACTTTAGTACCTGGTACGTGTTGCATTATTCCCTCTTTGGCAGCATGCACAGAAAAAAAAAGGGTTTCAGTTGAAAGGATACACAAGCTGGCAGCTGCAGGAGGGTATGGCCTAGCATCATGATTATTTTTATCATGCATTGGTCTTTTATTTGCTCAAGCAGCACTTTCCACACAACATACTACATGTATTTAGCCATTCCTGCAACATTACAAATTCTAGAAAAGATTTGTCTAACAAAAGATACACAAATGTATTGTAAACCCTGAACTTTTCATTTTGTGTGTCTTAACAAAAATCAATATTTTTAGCAAGTAAACAATATATGTAAGCCTAAGGTACATGTATTACTTAAAATAGCTTACAAAACTACATAGTACTGTTCTTTTTTTAATATAACTAGGAAACTCTTTGATATAATGTGTACAGAAAGCATTAACTAAACCTCTGTCTCTCTCTGATGATGACACATTTACAAAGTCAACTACAATACAGAATGATGGATTCTTTGGTCTGTCACAGAAAAAACATTTTAGCATAAACTGAACATACACCCACCATCATGAAAATCAGCATTAGCATATTAGGGCACAAAAATTCAATCAATCGGTTCATCATTCACCTTCATTTTTTTTTTTTTTGAATTGAAAAAAAAAAGAATTCAGATTCTGAATCAACTCCAAAGGGGTTATATTTTGGCCACAATAGTTTTTAAAAGTCCAAGACCTTTACTTCCTAGTAGGCCAATTTGCAGGTGGTTTTTCTTGAGATTCTTGGCTGTTGAGATAATTATCAGCACCAGGTGTTAGAAAAATCATATAACCTGTGAGATGCTGAAGTCACTTGGGAACCTGCCCTACCATCCGCCTGACACAACATCAACTCTTGTACTCAAACAACAGCATCAATATTGTCTTAGCTTTCTTTTATCTTTCATTTCCTATGGACTGTCTTAAAATGTTTTGTTTTCAAATTTAATTTTGGACCGGGGTGATTATGGAAAAGTCATTAAGTGTGGAAGTATCTTTGGATTATTCCATTTTATATGGGGGTACCTATTCTGGAATAAAGAGAAATTTCAAGACAGTACAAATGTATTTTGGGTTGAAACCTGGCTCAGTTTCTGACTGGGATGAATAAGCAATCGTTCTCTTTCAGCAGAAGTTATTTGGGAATGGTCCACTTTTTGCTCAGTGGTGATTTTAGAACAGTCCATTTCTGTATGATGAGACGGTACGAAATATGCTGTATTTGCTTGCAAACAAATGTCAGACTTTCTAGTTTCATGCTACATGTATATCAGTTAATGCTTACCTGCTTCCCCAACCCCCAATCCCTCAGCTTTGTTGCATCTCTCAAAGGTGTCCAGGTCAAGAACACTGGGGACATATAATGCCATTAAAAGCAGAACTGATATTATGTCGGGTAGTAATAGGTTGTTGGTCCATTTAAGTTTCATTTTAAAACTATTCATAAAACAATAATCATGCATGTATATCAACTTCCCTATCCTACTTGAATTCAATGAAGATTTACAAACATTTCCTTTACAGTCACTTATACCCTTCATCAACTAAATATTAGTTAGATCTGATCAGCTTTTGATAAACATTGCATGTAGCTGGGCCAAGAGTTAAGTATTTCTAGTGTCATGCATCAATAGGAGCAAACAATCCACATTTGCCTGGCAAGCTCACACATCGTTCTTACAAGTACATGTAATGGTATATGGCAGCAGTTCATTGTATTACATTATATTGTAAAGAAAGCCCCAGAATAATGATTTATACCTATCAATTCATTCATATTAACAAGGATAGTGGCCTACCCCATATTCATGGTGGCAATGATAAACAGCAAAACTTCAGCACAGTCTGCTGTCAGAGGCATTATTATTTAAATGTCTGGACGAAAAAGGACAAGCTAGAAAGCATTTAGCATAGCTACAATGGCCTCTAATTCCTAGACAGTAAAATTAAGGTTACATACTTGCACTTGGACATTAGTCCTGCTATACTCTGGAAGAAGCCAACGTCCTTCTTCTCTTGCAGATGTTGTAACATTTTCTACCAGAGAAGAAAGCAGCTGAACATCAGGAAGAACTATGGTCATAAAAGGCTCCTCCACCCAGGAGGGTGGTCAAGCCCTTAAGGTCCCAAGTTCTCCCTAGTGCTCTACTTGCCAGATTGACATTCTTCAGAAATATGATGCTCCAATACAATTCTTACAGAGCAATGTGAGGTAAAATATGAAGCAGAACAAGACTTGATGTGCCCAAGTCTGTTCCTGCAAATAACAGTCACATTGTTCTGCATGAAATGTAAAGAGACAGTACAGAAGAACATATTGTGGAGTCATGCCTGTATAATGTCTATACTGAATAATGTCTATGCTTAGGCCACACTGACTTGATGTTTATATGGATGACATACTCTGAAGACCCATATACTACATGAATGTAAAATCAAATCAACATGGCCTGATGACAAGTTATCATGATAATGTATATTGTAAATGTTAAATAACAAGAAAAGTCAATGCTGTCACAATATGTTTGAGATAAAACTGAGGATAATCTATATTTACTGAATCAGATGTCAATGGGCATTAACGTTACCTTCTGAACATCCTCATTGCCTCCTGACAAGAGAGAAATTCCAAGTTGAAGTGTACGTTCCATCATAGGACTGCATTCACCTGAAACCATCAGAACCACCAGAAAGTCATAAGTTGTTTACAAATTAAAGTAAAAATAAAAAGATTTTTTTTTCATTCTTCATACTTACAGTTACTGTTACGTACCCTCTTGTTGCCTTTGCCAGAAAGTTAAGGGATTGTTTTGGGTATGGTGACGCGACTGTGGATTTATGTAGCATAAGTCTTATGAAGCCATGGATGGATGTTCATGATTTTTGGCAGGAAGGTTACCGCAAGGGAACACAAGGGAGTCCAAACTTACAACACTAAGATCTCTGCCCCAAAAACTTATGCACCATACAAAAATCCAGACAATTTCTCTTCCAGAACTTGAACTGCTAACAAACAACCACAAACACAAAGGTCCACTGCAGTGAGGTAGGGACCCCCCACAAGGCCCATTTTTGAACTTGACCTTGGTGTCCTCAACAGCAACTTGCCTACCAAAAAACCATGAACATCCATTTACTGGCAAAGAAAAATGACAACAAGAGCTCCACGACCTTCATACCTTGCCAAGTGATGTTAAACATTCCGACTAACAAAATTACTGGACCAGGTATACATTTTTCATTTTTCTCATTGATTAAGAAAATGAAATTCTCTTTTAATTTTCACTTCAATTTCTTGGCCAAATAAAATGAAATTTGGCATGAAGGTACATGTAGAGTGGCCAAATACCCCCAGACTTAAAAAAAATTTTACTGGACACAGGCTTTTAAATTTGTTATGACTTTGTGTTAATATGGTGAAACATATTGTTTTGCCTCGTGTCACTGTGCTTTATATATGTAGCTATCAACAACAATTCATTCACCCCTTTTTTTATAAACCCCTTTAAAATTGTATAATTTGGGACTTTTGACGGTTTTCAATGCCAAATCTACTGTATAGTGAAGTATGACTAAGGTCTATTTTTGGCACGGAGGATGTGGTGAAGCCATTTTTTATGAATTGTCTTGATATTTGGTATGGGTATGACTTGATGAGACCTCCACATGATAATATTTTGAGACCCCTGGTGGCTTATTAAGTAATGCTTGACATAATTAGAAGACAGAAAATCTATAAATCTGCTACATTTAAAATGTGACATATGTAATTGATAACAAGAGGAACATTAGCAGATATTATGTAAATGAAGACCTAATTTGCATAATCAATGCTGACATCATGATAGTGATTGAGTGCCAGCAATCTCATACTTACATATATGGTGCTAGGAAGTTAAGTAAATGTGAACACCATCAAACATAACGTAATTCAAATCATTTCCTCATTTGCATAATTTATTAGGAAATAGCCTACAGTCTTTTCTGCAGATAAGACTGCAGGTTATAAGGTGGTAAATATCATGATGTAATTGATGCAATTGAGGATCTTATTTGCAAAAAAAACATCTATAATTCGAGAAACATTCTATAATTCGACTATGTTACAAATTTCGTAACATTAACATCATTTGCATGGAAAAAGTGTGAGATCCTAGAACTCAAGTTTCATTTGTACTCCTGATTCATCCAATATTCTTTCATCTTCTTCTTTTCCCCCATTTTGACACATTGTCATGACCAGTGAGCCTAAATACAGATGTCCACAATATTGATTATTGAATTGTTTTCTGAAAATGCATGACTCCTATAAAGTCCAATTTCACAGCCAACATGCATGACTTGTACATAAACATCATATTTCTTACCTTTGCTGGCACTTATGGTAAGTAGGACCATTTCTGCTGCTCCACGCTCTGCAAGTCTGCACTGCTCATTTAGCAACTGTCTACTTGCCATTTCTTGTTCCTAAGTTTTTAGAACAAGGAGAAAACATGATTATAATAAGCTGCTGGCTGAATAGCTGTGACTTTTATGCAGTATATAATAATATTTATTATTTCCAACAAGTTCTATATATTGTTAGTATAAAAATATACACATACTATGCCATATGCCACACAAGTATACAAGACATACGTCTGCACAGAAAGGTTGCCCCACAAATCTGGAAATGGAAGGGAAGCGTCGAGTTCTTTATGCCAAGATAACGATGTGGGTTGTCGTTCCATTGCAAGCCCAGCACCTAATCTTAGAGAACATCAATGACATTTCCATAGTTGCCCAAACAACAGGGATAAATATGATATTAGAAAATGGTTGTTGCCAGTAGTGGTCCACAACGTTCTCATTTTGTAGGTTTGGGCCAAGCCCCTACCACCACACAAAGTTTGAGAAAATTTGCAATCTCTTTGGCCACCTAATGCTTGGTTTTCAAAGACATCTGAGAAGGGGTTTTAGAAACCACCTAGGCCTCCATTGCATTGAGCTAGCTCAATGGAGGTTATTAATGCAGCCCTGCTAGCTCTGCACACTATGAAATTCGATGCATACAATAGTTCCTATCACCTTTAAGAAAAGAATATGAATGCATTAAAAAAAAAATACACATGGTTTACACCACACACGAGGAAAATCATCTCTAGTTTACCAGGTACAATATAGAAACAATAAGGTGAAACTACTTTCATAATACAATAATAATCAAAGTTCATGGGCCACAATTTATCCTGCTAAATACAGCGTTATTAACTATTATCAGATAGCCAGATGACGTTGACCAATCAGAGGCACCCATTTCCTATGGGTTATCAGGACGTAACCGCAAAAGTGGTCAGTTATAAGAATAACTGTGTCAGTGACCATTTGAACCGTGCCATTTTAAACAGGACAGGACGATAATAGTCAAGTATTTAAGTATTTATCTATTATATCTATTAAACAACCCATTGTACTTTATTCCAAAGATTTTATTACCTTTGCCAAGAAGGTTATAAAGTTTTCGTAGGCGTTCGTGTGTCTGTGTGTGTCCAGGACTGCTTCAGTTAAGCACTGTCTGTTGAATGGTCAACACCGTAGCCACACTGCAAACACCATTACTTAAACTTCAGAGTTGTGTCCAATGGACTCTTGTTTTTCTTGAAGGACATGTGAACCACATGTATTCTTTTATTGTGTGTGGAGCTTCAAAACAGTTTTTCTTTCTTGGGAGCTCCTCCATAGAGCTGTAACTTATTTTTCTTGAAAGAGACCTGAACCATGCATTAGTGTGTGATGGTTGAGAGCACCTCCAGACAACACTTTTCTGGAAGGTGATGTGAACCTATAGATGTGCGTAGAGCCAGCAAAAACACCAGGGCTGTACTGATCGCCTCCCTGCTCTTAAGCTGTCTCACTGCAGGGTTCTTGGTGCAAATGCAACTGGCGCATCACCCTACAATGTCTTGTATTCTTGGTATACAATGTAAAATTAAAGTCTATTTAATGATGAAACAACTTTTTTCTTTAAATAGGGAGGTACACCTAAGATGATTGAGATTCTGAACGTTGGATTGGAAAAATAATATTGACAGAATTAGAAAATAAAGTGACACCTCAAATGTCGGGCCTTCTCCCTCTTCTTCCTCTCCACCATCCTCTTCTTCTCCTTCTTCTTCTCCACTGCAACTCTACAAGCAACAGAACAATTATTAAAAGTAAAAATTAGATCTTACAGTTGTATACAATATTCGTTAAAACACATGTCAAAATTTTATAGGGCAATGTGAAGAAATGACGAGTCATACCTTGCCCATGATGTCAGCATAGCACATGTAGAGGAAATCTTCATCCAAAGCCCTGAAATAATGAAAACAAGTGTCCATAGGCGACATTCTCCGTGAAGTTTTATATTTTGCAGATTGAGAACAGTATTATATATTGTATGTTAACAGTGTGTGATCACTTAAAGTGATATTATGTAGGATTTTCGCGCCAAAACTGAAATTACAAATAATTGAAATTTTCTCATCCAGATTGTCATTTTCGATAACTTTCAACGTATTAGCGTCGCTATTTCGCATTTTCGGCAACTCAGCGCAGCGCGAGAATAAGTTGTGCAAGGCCATACGTATTTATTTGTGCCCCAAAAAATAGAATGTAAACAAACAACGGTTTTCGTTCGGAAATCTTTTGGCAACTTCCGGCGCGTGTCTGGGTTCCATGGTTCGAACGCTGGAGTTCGAAGCCGATTGACTTCAAATTTTAGCCAATTTTTTGAAGGGTCAGTACCTAATCTAAAATCCTCTTTTTGTATATACTTGAAAGTTATCCTGTCACTTATCATATTGCATGTGGTAACCACATTCATACAGTTTCTCATACCAAGGAATGAAGTTTATGACATTACACTAAATGTATCAAAATGTAGCGGAAACTCAGAATGGTGTGCGCCGGTAGCTACAACTGGGCTAAAATTTCGTCACCGCGACGTGTGCACCGTCGCGGTTTTCTTTGGGGCAAACCCGTTTGTCCTAAAACTAACCGGGGGACTTTGGTATCGATGTAAAGGTGATGATGTGGGCTATCACACTGTGGTATTAGCTAATGGGATCCAGTTGGCCAGTAAAAAAAGATAAGCATAGATAAACTGACCAAAAAATGCTAATGTTTGGAAGGCCATAATGATCGCTGTCATTTTGTAATGCACGAAATATCTACATTGTTGTACTAGGCATGTAGATATGAAAAAGTATAAACGTTACGTATGTCTAAGGTGTTTTTGTTGCAATATTGACAGTAACTGTTGTCAAATCGTCACCCGGCATATGCCGTATTTTAGAGAATAACGTGTTCTACGGTGACCTGCGGTTCGGCTGGATTCGGGAATGCTCGGACGCAGTCGGATGTAAACAAACATGGCCCCGATCCGTGCTAGCGCCGAGAAGTGCGCAGTTTTCCAACACGTTTTTGCGGCGTAACGACGTTTATCTTTTGATCCCTAAATGTCATTATGAACCCAGGTAGGCTTACAGAGCAAGAAAATGTTTAAAATAAAGATGTTTAAATAGTTAAAATTCTACATAATATAGCTTTAACAACTGGTAACAACGTATCGTAAAATGGATCAATCCCAATGGTCAAATACACATAAGATCTACTACATGTAAGTCTGACTAAAAATAAATCACGCTCCTGGTGGCCACTCGCCCAAACGTGATGCAACTGTTCATTGATGGTTACTGATTATACGGACTGCGCTGATATTGCTGACTGCTTTTTGGCTTGGCCAGTCGCACTGTTGGCCATTATGCAACTGTTGGCCAACTGTTTCAGATTATTTGCTTATGAAAAGTATTCCTTATTTAAGTGGTATAACAGGAACGGTAAGACGGTGGGTTGTCTATGTTATTAGTGACACTGCCATAGGTCTTAGGTATTACATTTAGGTCTTCAAAATGCCTTTACAAGGATCGGAGGTAACAATACAGGCTTCCCTCCTTCACATTATTCACATTATGATAGAATTACACAGTTGGACTTGCTTACAATACTCAATGATATGTTAAGAGTACACATACTCTTGTTGTTCAGCTGCTGCCCTGTTGAAGCAGCTGATGAGCTGGTGGAGAGGGTCAGGTTTGGGAACTTCATCCTCCCCTACTTCCCCCTCTGCTTCATCTATTTCCTTCTATCAAAAGAAAAATCAACACAGACGTATGTATTTCTCCCATACACATACATGTAACTCAGTAATGTTGGAATAAGAAATAATGAGCCACAAATAACATTTGTCAAGACATGACTCATTTTTGACACATAACACATGAATAACAACAAAATGGTATTTACATGCTGGACATAAATCAACAATGCAGATTTAGAGGAGCCTTACTGTGAGTTCTCTATAATGTTTGCTGTAGCTGCTTCTTCATTGCCCAGCCACTTGTCCATGTATGAGTGCAAGAACAGGTTGATGGCCTGATGTCTGAAAGACAGTGTTGTGGCAGATTTGCACACATCAATGAAACAGAACCAGCTGTCATCAACTGTACAAAACTGGCATACTATGTTAAAGGACAATCTGGTAAAATCATGATTATCATTATAACAGCATATAATCTAACATAAAAATCATAACACAATATCCTCGATGTAACATTCTTTGTCAATTGCAATGTTACATGTAACGTCACATGTATGTCATGTAAAAGACTGCTACATTTCTTCATCATCAAAACACTGTATGCCCAACAGAAAAATTCCTACACATCTGATATACATGTACATTGTAATCAACTTCATACCAAAGTGTTTTATCATGATTTTTTTTACATTTATAATATATGGGAGAATTACATGTATGTATATACTTTCTCTACATGGATACATGTATGTAATGCAAATTCACATACATGTACATCACGTTTGCATCATACACTAACATGTCACTAAAATACTTCTGTCAAAGGACAGTCAACTGGACATGTTATATAATACACAATCACATAGACAATACAATATTACAGAAAGCAGCAAAGCACTGTTAATTTTGAGAGACTGATTACATGAAACATTAGAGGAAGTATAGGCATCAATCTAACATATAGTGGTACAAAAACATTCACTTTGGTACTTAATCTTTAGCACTTGCAATTGGATGTTGCTAGCTAGTACATACTGAGGTAGCCTGTGCATGGGGGGCCATCCTGAAACAGCCCATGACAGCCCTCTTCCGCTGAGTGGACACCAGCTTTGTCCAACCTTTCATGCTTTCTGGGTGCTCAAACTATAGTGAGAAAAGCCATGACAGGAGACAGTGACAGAAAGTACAGACTGAGAGAGAGAGTAGAGGAACAGGACATGGAGAACACAGGTGGTACATGTGCACACCAGCAGGTAACACGTATACATACTCAGGGAGTCTATGCATCGGGGCCATCCTGAAGCAGCTCATGACTGCCCTCTTCCTCTGAGTGGAAACCAATTTGTTCCAGATGGTGCGACCTGTGCCTTCTGGATGCTCAAACTAACCATGCAATAACAGAAGAGTTATATTATAATAATATATGTGTGTGTCTGTAGATATCACTCACTCACTGTAGATAAATATATACAGTAACTGTAGATTTTTATGAAGATAATGTTATATAATTATATTATATAATATTATGTACATGTAGCTATATCTATCTATCTATATATCTACTAGTAGATACAAACATGTATATAACATTACATACACACATATATATATACATCTACATATACATGTATATATTTTATATGTTCATTCTGCCCATCAACTGTGAGCTGCTGAAGACAGTGCAGTGCGTTATCATCATCCACTCATAACTTTCATGGGGGAACAAAGAACCAAGAATTTCAATCGGTGTTGCCTAGAGAAGGTCTAAATTTGTAAGATACACATATCAGCATGAGAGTGATTGTCAGAATAAAGATGTATTCCCTACCTTGTGCAGTTTGTATATGACCTGTGCAACCTCCTGCACCTTGTCAATGATCTCATCATTAGTTAGATCAGCAACCCCAAGTTTGTGTGGCAGGTTGGCATACAGTTCTCTTTGCCACTGGTAGCTTGGATCATCAGAGGACTAGACAACACCACAGCAATAACAAACAGTTATCAGTCACTTGTCAGTCAAAACAGTTAACATTATTTGGTGAAGGTATGAGGTTGTGTAACTCTTATAATTTAATGTAAGGCCACAGCAAGTATATTTTATGGATGACATCCTCCACAGACTCTAAATCTAATGTGATAAGGAAAAAACAAGGTGGGCTAAAAAAAAGGATTCCCACATTTTCAAATTTTGAGGTCATCAAGTTTATCTTGTAACAACAATTGAGGTGAAAAAAAAACATGATCATTATCATATCGTAACCAACAGGTCTTTTATTCCTGTATTCAACAGTATTGGGTATTATTAATACGTAATGCTGCAACAACTTCTGACAGTGGCTGACAAGTACTTAAGAATGAAGTATGTTAACATGCTATCATGATGAAAAAAAATCGGAATGCCTCAGAATCTGCTATCCTCTCTCCAAAAATAAACTGCTACTTTAAAATGAAGACAAGTGCTTACCTTCTCTAGAATAGCCATGTTATTCTTAAGGTAGTCCTTCACCTCTACATCAGAATCTTTCTGTAACACAGAAGGCATCTTCCCATTTGCACAGTTTCAAACAACTCTCAATTCAAAAATGTTGCAAGGGTGACCTACATTGCAGTTACTGTATGTCTTTCTTTTCTGGATACACAAAATATGTATGTTGTGTGTGCAACATCCTTTCATTTAAATGATATAGTCTGCTGACTTTCTCTTCTAACTTTGTTACTGACTCCCTGTGTGCTACTTTATATAATCTGAGGTTAACACTAACTACAAAAGACAACAAATTGTAACACATGATTGTACAAGCTTATTAGGGGATCATGAATCATAATGAGTTACATGCAGGGGGTGGGCCTCAAAAGCACACACACACACACCCCCGGGCTGAGCATGCCAAAAAAAGCCCGGTCTGAATAGGGCTAAATGTTATACAAGTAGATACCTCACACAAAGTGTGCATAACTGGTTAATATCTAGGTTAAACTATAGTGATGTGATAGTAACAGCACACAGAATTTAGTGGAGTGTCAAAATACTTAGACGTAATGAAAATGTGGAATTTTCATGGATAAAATACTTGCTACCTCCTTTTTCAGAAGGTCAGTCACACTGCCTGGTGGAGCTTCCAACTAAAGATGAACAAATGAGGTGAAACAAGCTAAATGGAAGATATGTAAAACAAATACAAAAAAGCGAAATGAAGCAACGAAAATATGTAGCCTACTACAAGTTACAGTTTATGAACAAAACAAAACAAAAAATGTTAAGAATATAATACCAAAAAGTCCTACAAAAGTGTGTGTAGAACTACATTTGTACCAGTAAAACTCAGTAACATTCTGATCTATAGAAAGTCACGACTGAGACCAAATTTTCGCTTTTGCTTTGTTTTCAAGTTAATTTTCCTTTGCATCAAAATGAGATCAACAACTATGACAGTCACTATGGCTGAAGGATGGTCTAGGAAAAACCAATTATAGGGCTAATAATAACCCTTTTTCTATTTCTTCTTTTTAACTGGGATTTATATTTTTAAGGCAGCCCTAATAAAAGGTGTAGTTGTGTGGCTGAACTATTGTGCAGGAGAAATGGATAGCTGTGCCATGAATATATGAAAACTTGCTGGTTTTGTGGTATTGTGTTACATCGTAGGTAGTTAACTGGCTGAAATGTACATTTGTATCATTATACACACACTGACTCTTTTCCATCAAGACAGGCATATAGCTATTGAGGATCATACATCATGTATGTTATGGAGTGCCATTATTATCCTACCATGAGATATCTCAGCTTGGCTTGTTGGACAAGGTCTTGTTCCCTGGCCCCAAAATCATTAAGGCCTACTGGGATGAGACGTTTCAGAGCAGCCACAACCAGGCTTGTGCTGTGTGAGTACAGATCCTACCAGAAAACAAGCATGGGTAATACTTTGAACCACACTGTAAGATACAAAACATGATTTAGGACTCACATTGACACAAGGCAACATTCAATTTGGTAGAAATGTAATAATTAATGTACTAAAAGCAACGAGTACTTCACAATTTTAATTTAGTTCAGCATGAAAATAACAAGTTACTAGATGTAAGGACAAAGTAACTTGATACCAATTTACCTTTCCTCTTTTTCTTTTGTTGAACATTCCAGCAGTGGGCCTCTTACCACTGGTGCCAGCCAGGAAGGCCTTAAGGTCAATTTCATTTTGTACCACATAATTCTGTTCTTCTCTCCGGAAGGCCTAAATTGATATAATAAATTATGGTAAAATATGGAGCATTGTACCATGCATAGAGACAAAGAGAAAACAAAACACACATTTGGGCAAGAAGTCGAGAAATTATGGTGTCTTAAAAGAAGAAATTATAATTAATAATCAACCTTTATTACTTTCATTATATTAAAAGACCATCAATTTCAAAGTCCGCACTCTTTGGATGCAAACTCATTGATCATATGGAGCTTCACACCATGTGAATCCTGTGAAGCCTGTGCAGCACTGTAAGGCCAGACCATTTTGTTGCTTCTCAGATTTTTTCAGAAGAAAAATGGAGCAACAGGGAAAAAAAAAATCCAAAAAGTCTGGGGTAAAAATATTATTAGAGCTTATAATAATTAATTACATCACATACAGAAACGCAGGATTACAATGTATGGAAGTTGGCAGCTTTTCAGGGCAAATCATTATGCATGTCACTCCCTTCCTTTGATTGATGCATGTAACATATGATTGCAAGAAAAGTAATTGACAAGTGTCTTGGCCGGTGCCAAAAGTGGCATTGTTTCACAGTTTTTCCATGTTTGTACCATTTTAATTTAAAGGAGGTGTAGTTTGAAAAAAATGAATGTCTGCCATGGGTACAATCAAAAATAAAACAGCTATTTGGGTCACACGGCTAAAAAAATGGGTCATCAGCTACAAAACAGTATCACCCTTGCTTGTGTGACTAATACCAACTCTTCACATGCAACCAACTTTACCGTGTCTGAGAATACTATAATCCAAAAGAAAACTATTTGCTTAATATCTATAATGATCACTGAACAATGAGGAGCTAATATAAACTTAGTGGGACAACCACACAGATCCGGCAATTTCCTGCTGCACTCACTTACACTCTAGTTATCATCAGATTTAGACTGATCTGACCCGGTACTGTAATTGTTAGAGATAGATGTTAGAATTTGTATTAATTAAACTTGTACTAGCAGGTCCCATATAGGTTGTACATACAGTACCATCAGCACATACAGTAGCACCCTGTATACAATGTACAGTGTAGGTACAATTTGGGGGTGTTTCTCATGCAACACATCACACCACCGTGACAGCGAAATGCAACAAATGCAGAAGTAAGACCGCAGTGCAACAAAAATAAAGAGTCACTCTGTGACCTGATTAAGACACAAAATTATCTGAAAATATTGTGTAAAAAATGCCAGCAGGACAAGGGTTAAGTAATTTAGGATAACCACTCACAGCTGACTTGGCCCAGATCAGGAAGACATCAGCTGTTAGCTTGAAGAGAGTATTTGCCTCAGGGGATGGGACCTTCAGCCATGCTTGCCTGGAGACAAAACAACAAGCAACAGTACAATTATTACATGTACACTACAATGAGGATGATATGTCATGTACATGTAGACCACGTGAGTTGGGTATACACATCAAAGTGGCTTCTTATGTGCATGTATTGATTTAGTGGACCTATGTTTTCACTTCAAAAAACTATGCCAGAATATCGTATGTCTCTCTACTAATAAATACATGTGTGTACATGTACGTGTTCTTCATTGTTTCTGCCTATGCATGTACATGTACAATACATCATTTAGTGTTCTTAGAAAAAATGCAGCTTCACAGAATCATATTATACTGTAAAGTTTCCCAAGTACTGGACCAGGTACATTTCTTCCTAACACTAAATTCATAGTATTACCAGTCCTACAATTACTTCACACAATGGGTTGGTGGAAAAACTGGTCCAGTCTGGACCGGTTGGGGTGTGTGTGGAAAAAGCGGTCCAGACTGGTTGAGGGGTGGAAAAACTGGTCCGACCCAAATTGCGCCCCCTACCAGAATGCGGGAGAATTGCAAGCAGTTGCAAGTGTTCCCAAATATCAAAACATGGGGTGCGCTGATTGGCTAAAAATAGACTGGGTGAAAATCTCTTTGTTTACCCAGGCAACGCATCCTACTCTCAGAAGTAAACAACACTGCGATGGCACCATACTATACATAAGATTAGAGTGGTCACATTAGTTATTACATAGACTTAGGACAGTTATCATTACAGTACAGCTCCACAACGTACACCATGGGAACGGTATCAACTCAAACCTTGCCTACCGCCACTGAATTACGTTGTCCCCACGGACCGAATATATACAATTTCTCGACGTTTCTATAGGTAGTATTGTTTCTCTTTGTTTAGATGTTCTAATACTGCCCCTCATAGTCTCCGACAGACAACTACTGCATTCCCACTGTCATGCAAATCGTACGACAAACCATACATGCTGTCACACAATTGCTAAATATGATATGATCTCTTGATAAGGTCTGGGATATATGATAAAGATACCTATTGAGGTCCACAAATCTGATGAGGAGAGGGTAGAAGGCATACAGGTCCCTGGCTAACATTTGGTAGTCCTGCAAATAACAATACAGCAACAGAAACCTGAATGTTAACCTGAACAAAGCTGGTGTGTCTGCTTACATGTGTCATGTCCATGTTGTACATGTAGCACTACATCAATGCTATATGATAACACCATGATCCCTTTTACATAATAGGTGAATGAAAAACATTAAAAGTAAAATAAATTCTTGGATATAATACAAACTGTATCACAGAGTACAGATTTTACACTTGTTTGGGCAAATGGCATGTAAAAAATGATAATGAATTCTTTTGTAATGTAAATGTTTTCTCTTCCATTGACCTGATTTCACAAGGCATACACATAAACCTGGCGACACACCTCAGAAAAGACACATTATGTTAAATGCTAGCTTCACATAACAGAAATCATTCAACAGAAGTAACATTATATAAACTTGAGCAGTCACATCATGACTACAGACTGTACAGAAACAATATAGGGCTTATTCACCACAGATTGTCACATGACTTTCCCCCCAGGCAACGAGCATTGTCCACCATGATGTGGTCCAGCATGGTGCCTATTGCTGTGGTACGCTATGCAAACTCTTGGCGATAGTTGCATAGTTTTGGCCAGAATCTACGTTTTGGACACTATTCTTGTTAGTAGCATTGTCCTTGGGGTTGTTCTGGCTCTTTGTCCACGTCTCATGTTGTCAGGATGTGGCTTTTATCTTTTTTGCTGATCGGAAGCCGGTGTGTTTTACCCTGGTGTAGGCCCGGCTGTAGATGGCAACATGGGTAGCCATGAACAAGGTAAATCTGTTGGAGCTACCTGTCCCTTTACTGTGTGGTAAATTTCCGTGTAGAACAGGGTGCTGGTAACATTACACTCACCTTGTCCAGCCACATCTTGATACTACATAGTTGTATGCTAAAGCCTTCCAGACTCTTAAAGGGTTTGAAACGATCCTGTGCGTAAAAACTTCTGCCCAGTACAAAGCTACAGTACTGTATTAAAGTCAATGGATTCCGCTGGCGGTAGACACCGTCTCGATCAAACTGATCAAAACTCGACAGAAACTGGCCAATTCCAACTGATTTTATTTTGTTCCAGTAACGAGAGGTACGAGTGGTGGCAAACTCTTCGTGTAATCGGAGAAAGGACAGTTTACCTAACGTTTGTCGGCAATTTCAACGCTTGGAAACTCGCTGTAGAGATGCACCCCAAAATGGCGTCGCACGGGACATGAGGGGTGATGACATCATGATGACGTGTGGTGAATAAGCTCTATATGTTTCATCAACATTCATACAGTCATCATAGAAAATGTGGGATAGAGCAGGCAATATATAGGGCTGTATAATTTGAGGCATGCTAAGAGAAGACAAGCTTAAGGGCAAAAAAAGTTGAAATTTAGGCTGGAAGTTATTACACGTATGCAACAGCTCTGTAGAAAGTAAAAAAAAAATTCTTTCTGCACGACACTAACTACATTGTTATGTACAACAGAGCAATTTACAATGTACATCTACATGTATGCTATACGTAATCATGGAACAATCATAAATGTACTGAAAAGCTATGACAGCAAAGCAAGATGCCAATTTCCAAGTAAAACCAGCTCAGACAGACTCTCACCATCCTGGCCACATTCATCACTCAGGCCAAGGGCAACAAACAAACCTGCATAAGTTCATAATACTTAGTCCATCTACGCTGCCACGTGTCACTGTCACATGCATGCTCATGCTCGTGATGGTGCCCTTTCTTCTTGTGGCGCTGCTTTTTCTGGCCAACACACATGGATGCAGAAATACTGAAAGAGAAGTCTGAGTCTAGGACTTTCACTGGGAGCCAACAAACGATTGGATGAAAGTCACTGACCAGACATTCACTACAGACAGCATATGACAGACATATTTGGATGTCTTAGTACTTAATAAAAGTGATCAATTTGTATTCTACAGAATACATGTTTGTAACAAAATATGTATAGTATGATATTTTACAAAGGGACTAATATCCCTTCAAAATCAAAGCAATATTACTCATTGACAGATGATATAACAGACACATATCCAGTTGGATTTTATACATGTATCATTACAGAAATGCACTTGAAAGCAGCTAAATGCATTTTAGCCACTAATTATGATATTACAGTATCCATTTCAAGCATTCCCAACTGTTGGTACCTCAAGCATGGCCAGTTCTTCCTCAGATAGGTCTGTTCCAGCCTTCCACTCCAACTTCAGCAGCTCTTCTGTGTACTCTATTTGCTGAGCCTTCTTCTTCAACTCCTCCAGCACAGGTAGGAAGTGGCTGCCAAGCAGTTCAGTACCTGCACAGCCAATAATTGGCTGGGTGCAGTCTGGAGAGGAGAAAGTAATGCCAATATAATCAATGTATAGATGGGTGGTTAGCATGATTGGCTCTGTGACTAATAATCTCTGGTTGTGACACAAGTTCTGTGCTGCACCTATACCTAGAAGGGCTAACTACAATTAAACAAGAAATGCTTTCGAAAAAATTTTCCCAGGAGTCAACTTAGAAGATGGGACATGTATTTTGGATATGGGCTGTGACAACAGAGACATGGGCTGTAACAGAGGACATGAAGAGACTGACTCGGAGTGACAAGGCCATGGTAAGATGGATGTGCTCCAGGAAACTGGCAGACTGCCAGTCAATTGAACAGCTACATACATGTATGTGGCTTGGAGTTCATAACATCCAGGACACGGATAGATATAACAGACTAAGATGGTACGGCCACCTCCAGAGAATGGACACTCAGGGACAAATGGCCAAAAAGGATCCTCACACTGGATGTGGAGGGTCCAAACCCTCGTGGTTGCCCTAGGAGGAAATGGTTTGAGAACATAAGGAGGAGGACCTCCACCACCTGAACTTAGATAAGATCAACCCACAGGACAGAGGCAAGTGGTGAGCTACCATCAAGCCCCAGATGTATAGTGCAAGCACGCCTAACCCTCAGAAGACCGGGAACAACAGACGATAAACCGGACAGTGAGAGTGAGTGATGTAGCTGGTTGGGTGGCTTGAGTGTGGATCAGATGATCATGTGTGACTCAAATAACCTTCGTGACAGTGAATTGGACTAATTTATGAAAATAATAAAATTAGACTCAGGACTTTATGATGAACAATTATAATCACTTGCTCTTAAGTAAAGAGACTCTTTTTACACAACCAAGTCTTTTATTCAGCCGACATTTCGGTAACCGTCTGTCACCTTCCTCAGGGCAATTCTGACTGGTTCACATTGCACTACAGCACAGGTGTCGCTGCTATATATAATAGAGAGAGAGTGCAGATAAAATGTTATGTGAAGTTACAGCAGCAAATAGTCAAAAGTGCCCTATATTTTCATCTCCCCTGTTGCTACAAATGTACTGGTGACAACATTTAACCCGTTTGCCCCTGGCCAGCCTCCTTGTTCTTTTTGGTCTTTCTTTACATTTTTAGGACAGCAAACATCTAGTACTTATTACCTTTGCCAAGAAGGTTATGTTTTCAGTAGCGTTGTGTGTGTGTGTGAGTGTGTGTGTGTGTGTGTGTGTGTGTGTGTGTGTGTGTGTGTGTGTGTGTGTGTGCGTGTGCGCGTGTGAGATTGTGGTTTAGCAAGTTATCTCAAGAACCTTTGGATGGATTGTCATGAAAGTTGGTAGGTGGGTAGGTATTGATAGGACCTAGAAACGATTAGATTTTGGGCCCCCTGGTGGCTTTTGTTGGTACTGCAGCAGAACTTCCGGTTTTGATATATCGCGATCCGAACATGCTAGGGTCACAAATTTTGAATGGTAGATAGCTCTTGGGCTAGTGAAGAACTGACATGAGTTTGGACCCCCTACTAGCAGCTTGTTCTGGAACTGCAGGAGTGTTAGTTAAAAATTCTTTGAAGGAGGATAACTCAAGAATGGGTTGACGGATTGTCGTGATCTTTGGTGTGTAGGTAGCTAAAGTGATGCTTGACATAATCAGATGATAGGTATGCAAATCAGGAGCTAATTTGCATAATTAATGAGGAAAATATATAAATCTGATTCGTTCGATGATAGGACTATGAAACACATGTGACATGTAATTTAGAATGAGAAATACACATGAGGATATAGATTATGTAAATGAAGACCTAATTTGCATAATTAATGGGAAATTGTTATATTTCATCGTTGTAACTGATGGGAATTTCATACTTGCCACATCTGGAAGTTAAGTGAAGGTGAACATCAATAAACATAATTTATTTAAATCATGACCTAATTTGCATAATTCATGAGGAAGTGCTACAATAGAGAATATGATCAACTGATATAATACATGCAAATGAGGCTCTTATTTGCAAAATCAATTATTAAGATTGTATAATTCATCAACCGGAAGGGTTACATAATGTGGCGAAGGTATGAGATCGTGGAACTCTTGTTTACATACTTGCAACTCTTTTCATCCAGCTGGCTTCAGGTAGACCAAGGTTGTTTCGGATCAGCTTCAGCACGCTGCCCAGGACTTCGTTCATCTGTTTGTTGCTGACACCTGTAGTCAACTTACTGTAAAAAGTAAAGTGTAGAGCTAAAAGAAATGCAACTTTTCTGAAATAAAATATATGAAATAACGTCCCTGTACATGATGTAACTTCGTGATTTTAGATTCATTAAAGTTTTGAACCCCTGACTGCCAGGTTCCAGCTTTCCAGAAAATTGTACATGGGCAGAAATGTGTCTAGTATACTAGAGGAACTCGGCATGAAACATCTGTAATGGCCAAATATTCCAAATTTTCAGGGGATTTCATATTACAAATATGACAGGGGATGTTACATTTTACACGTGATTTTCAGTTCTCATAATATTGATAATAATTATAGGACGATAAAGCAAGAGACTTACTCCTCAGCTATTCCCTTGTTGGCCATGTTGCTGGGCCCATGGTCCCACCATAGTGACAGGTAGCTGCAACAAACAATGACATAATGATATGACATCATGCAATGTAATTGGTATAATGGCAGCCAAAAAAAATCTTCAACAAGTGTCCATAGGCGACAATTCTACATGAAGTTTTATATTTTGCAGATTGAAAACAGTAACGGGGCGTGCCCTAACAACGGATCCTTTTTTATGCGCTGGAATGCTCTACCGCTAGTTGTCAGAGAGTGGTCAGGTTTTGATGAATGAATTTTGAGAACATTAATGCAAACAACATACTTGGATAAGAAATTCATTCATACTAGTCATGAGCCCTTCACGCTCCATGTTACAAGCAACAAACTCTGTTAGACTTTTTCCTGAATGTACCTTTCGTGAATGCAGCTATGCTAGACAGTGTGCGCTAACTTCGGACGCTTTGGTAATTTTGATCTCTTCAGGCGTTGATTTTTTTTTTTATTTAATGTGCTATAGTGAGCAATTCCCACTGATTGTACATAGTATATTACACATGGTAAGAATACAGTTTAGTGGGCAATCAATGGCTCACAGCTGCCAAGTTTCTCAATAATGAAGGAGGTGTCGGTGGACTCTAACTTTGAAAGACTGCAGGCCGTTGTTGTTGATGTTGATGTAGCTAGCAGGCAGACCTAGGTTTTGCCAGTAATTTCTCTTAACTTACAAATTTAAGACTTATAAATTTGATACTACATGTAGACCAAGCATGACAAAAAAGAGATCATGGTCTTTGGAAGAAAATGTGTGACTCAACAGCAATTATTGGAAGTTGCTTACCTGCACAACATTGGTAGAATTACTTCAATTATGTGAGGTGCTTCCTCATATGCAGACTCCGAGTTGGCCAGATGTGTTATCTGGTCTACCAGTTGCTGGAAGGTGGGCATGTCTGGCCAGATCTCTTGAGCAGAGCTAGGTAAGCCTGTTGTTGCAATTTTTAGAACAGAAGATTATACTATTCAGAATTTCTTGACAAGGTGACCTTGAAATACAGTAACTGTTGATTTTCCTTAAAGTTGCATAATTATTTAAAGTGAATAATTTTACTTACAATGTAATAATTATACATATACATGTTCATCATATACTTAGGCCATGTTGATTTGATTATATAGATGACATCCTCGGGGAACTCCAAAGCTGATGCCACTGAAACAAGAAAATTTGTGCGAATGCAGATGTCATCCATATAATCAAATCAACATGTGGTGGAGCCATGCTGAATTTGCTCCAAAGCAAATGTCGGCCTTTCTACTTTTATTATTGTTTTGTCTTGTACATTATAATTATTACTCTGACATACATGTACATGTGTATGAGCCTTTAGTAAATATTGTGTAGTACACTGCAACTTAAGCCCTTGACTTACAATGTTGTATTTTTAAGTACTATGTAATGAAATGAACCAGACTGAGTTATTCTTTAAAGCCCTCTCCAGCTCTTTATCTTTCCTCTTGGTTTCAACCTAGTAGGACTAAAGAGTGCTGGATTGTGCCAATCTTCTGTCTTACATACCCAACTTGGCTATTTGCTCATTGTCTGCAAAGATGCAGTCCTTGTTGATAGTGTTGTATTCGTGTTCTAAGAAGGCCACAGGGAAGGCACTGGAGAAGGCAGCCAGGCAGGCACCCAGAGCTGGACGGTTCCTAATCAGGAAGAAACAGTAACACTGACAAACCAGTTCAACTCAGTGTGTCAACCACCAGCACAATGTCATGCTTGGCCAAACGGACAGTAAACATGTTTGAAAATTTAATACCAACTGTCTAAAAGGCTTTCAACCATATCAAAGTTCTTAAACATGTGGGTTTATAAGAAGTGTGTACATGTGCCTCATATTACTAAAAGCATTTCTTCAGCCTGTTACAATGTTTACTTGCATTTCAAAGGATGACAAATGCATAGAGAAGACCTGTCACATTACATTTATGACAGCTTCAAATTTGGTACATGTAGCTCGATTGAAGGAGTTAAGCAGTGAAAGTGAATATAAATTCATAATCAATTATCAAGTCCAAAATTTTTCATTCAATTATATAATGTACAATGCCATGTATTTACCAATTTCCGGTTTTATAGCAGACTTACTTACACGTATATTAGACTTACATTGTACAAAATTGTCCATCTGCCTGTATAGTGGCATATTGAACCATAAAGAAACTTGCTACAGTCTCATACATGTAATACTATGTGCATAATAGTGCAAAATCTGACCTGCATTTTGAAACATGTGAGCAAGAAAACAAAGCCAGTACATGAACATGTACTGTACACAGATGAATTTGATGGACAATACAAATGTACGTGACATGTCTTCACCTGTTATTGAATGGTGTTGATTATAAAAACCACATACTTCGGGTAAGAGCCAAACAAAATTAAAGCATTTAACAAGACACATTTGATGGGGAAAAAAATCACCCAAGTTACCTAAAACCTTGAAAAGTTAAGTTATTAATAGGCAATCCAAAAGCAATGCATCGTGTAATTGTCACTGTCCTAAACTGTTACAAATTTCCATTGGCATGTGCAAATTTTTGCAAAAAGGGCCCAAAAACTTGTTTTCCCCACACAATAGCAACAAGATGTTGTGAGGAGAAAAAAAAAAGTTGAGTTATCAGACTATCATTGCAACAAAGATGAGCTTAATTGCAGCTTTGACTGGTGCCTTCTTGCACACATACATAATGTATAAATCACAGCTCAAGGCAGACAGATGACACAAAGGACATGGAGACTGAATCATTTATATAAACAGTTAAACTTATTAGCTTCTGTTAAAGTTGTAAACAAAGATTTGTGTTGTCTTTGTGAAGATTTTGGCCTTTTGTAGATAAAGCTTGAAATGAAAAATGGACACTTAGTGTGGACAACAAATCAAAAGTGAAGTGACAGACTGTAACTGTAATGACCCTGTCACAATTCTGCATATCCTCATTCTGTAAGAGTTGCATATTGACATTTGTTTCAAATGCAGTCATACATTGTACACAATATGCACATCGGTCATGTGCATGTATATTGTTTTGTGTACCCTGGCATGTACATTGTACACAATAAAATACAAGGCATGTGCACAATACATTTTGCTTTCCAAAGCAGTAACAAACATTGATCATTTACATGTACAGTACATGAGGCTGGTGGTCCCAATTATCAAAAGAAGAATTTATCCCTGCAAACACAATGAAAATGCTCTAGAATTCAATAAACTTGCCTCATTCTGGATAAACTCTAAAAATGTACTGCTCATGCACTTCTGCTTCTTATATTTTAGTGCTTTAATCTCAGTAAACCAAGAGGTAAGAAGTACAATGTCATGTACAGTCTAAACCCTGGCTCCCGGGACAGCAGGAATCAAACTGAACCTGTTGGACTGGATCGGTTATAATCAGTGGCGCTTGAACCCTGCTGTTACACTTAGTCTACTCCCCTTTTAGTTTTTAGATTGTGCATCCTCAAATTTTTGAGTTCAGTATCCCTGTGCGCCACTGAAACACTGAAACAAGAGGCGAGTAGTACATTCTACCCTGGCTCCCTGAATGCCGTGCTAACCGCTAGCTTAAAGGTCAGGATGACCTGGTCAGTAAGTGATGCATACATTGTAACAGTGGTGTTTCCAGTGTCAGTCCTGAAAGAAACTACAGTCAGTAGGTTGGGATTGTCTTTTTTTTATTTAGGTTGAAGTGATCCAACAAATATAATCTAACTGTAAAATGTAAAACTAAATTGGCTCATGATCGGAGCTGTCTCCAGAAATTTCCGCTCCATTTCCTTTATAGGAAAAATAATTTGAAAGTAATTTCAGTTTTGGAGCCTTTCAACCCAAAATCCTACTCTCCAAGCAGAGGTTGTGGGGGAATGCATGATCGTTAGCTTTTTATATATGACCGTTTTTTGTTGCCCGTCAGTGGCCAGCAACCTTCTCTGGCTAATGGATATACTGCCTGGCCAATTTGAGAACGTACGTTTGTTTGTTTGTTTGTTTGTTTGTTTTAGATCTCCATTAGTGATCCGGGTACGGAAATATTGTTTTGGGTGGCTGAGTGGTGGGTTTGTGTGTCTGTTTGAGCTGGCCGTTAACTGTCTTTTTGCCACTGAAAGGGATCTGCTTGGAGATTACCAAAATCCTATTTGCAAAAGGTAATCCATTGGTTTCTACTACATGTAGTCCCACACAGATAGGGGTGATATTTGACCCAAATCCATGTTTACGTTTGATGCCTGCCTTAATTCCACCAGGAGGCTTGCAAAAAGGATTTTGGGTTGAAAGGCACCAAAACTGAAATTACTTTATTTGTCTCATTTGTAATATTTCACTCAATTTCAATAATAGGAAAATTTGCTTCAGAAAATCCTTGAAATGATGTTTCAAAGGGTTTGAAATTCAGATATCAGATTGAAAAATTAATGGACTTCTCAGCGATTGGCAAAAAAAGGCTAGAGTACTAGTCAGCAGGTTTTTGCTAGGGTCAGTCGGGGAAAAAAACGGTCATGGCCAAAAAAGTATTTTAAAAATTTTGAACAATGGCTGCATATGAAAGAAATGTCAAATTGAATATACAACTCATACGTTACGTATGAGTTGTATATTCAATTTGACATTTCTTGAGTATATGAGTATATGAGTATATGCAGAAGTGTAACAGGGCCCTGACAAATTGATGTGTAAATCCAGAATGTTAAGTACACGTATGAGCACATTCAGCAGCTGTGAGGTTTAGGATAGTAAGAGAAGACACAGACCTCTTCATCTGATCAGAAAAATTTCTCTTTTTTGCACAGTCGTCTTAGTGAAGTCGTCGTAGTGCACATTTGGCCGAAAAAAGGGTACTTTAAAAGCTTGTGAAGCACGGAAACTTAGCAGAATTCAGGGGAGTTGTATAATATGAACATATTTGTTGTTGTGGATTTTGCTGGCGTTGCGCGAGGGCCAATATTTTGAAGGAGTAGTGGACCTTCGCCTCAAACCAGGAAGTAAAGTGGGTATTCGCTAAGAAGAGAAAAAAACAGTAAATTTCGATTTTTTTAAGTTCGTCTCGATGGATTCCCTTCAAACTTGGTATGAACACGTGGGAGCACACTCTGGATATGACCACACACAAAAAAATTAAGACTCGTGCAACAATTCCTGGGCATTCGCTAAAAAGGGAAACCCGATCAGAACACTGCCAATGGATACATGTATGATGGACAGTTCTTAGAACTCAAGCAGATGGAGCACAACTACAGTCAGTAGGTTGGGATTGTCTTTTTTTAAATTTAGGTTGAAGTGATCCAACAAATACAATTTAACTGTAAAATGTAAAACTAAATTGGTTCATGATCAGAGCTGTCTCCAGAAGTTGCCACACCATTTCCTTTAAAGGACAAATAAAGTAATTTCAGTTTTAGTGCCTTTCAACCCAAAATCCTATTTGCAAAAGGTAATCCATTGGTTTCTACCAGTCCTGCACAGATACAGGTGATATTCAGCGGGGTTTTGCTAGGGTCAGTCGGGAAAAAAAACGGTCATGGCCAAAAAAGTACTTTAAAAATTTTGAACAATTTTGTGTGAATGGCTGCATATGAAAGAAATGTCAAATTGAATATACAACTCATATGTAATGAGTATATGCAGAAGTGTAACAGGGCCCTGACAAATCGATGTGTAAATCCAGAATTTTAAAATACATGTATGAGCACAACAGCTGTGAGGTTTAGGACAGTAAGAGAAGACACAGACCTCTTCAGAACACTGTGCCAATGGATATGATGGACGGTTCTTAGAACTCAAGCAGATGGAGCACAGCAAGTGAGGGTGATCAACAAACATGTTAATGTAGTGGTTGGACAGCACATGGAAAAAATGGTGAAATAAATGGCAGTGCATCATTGCACACGTGGCAGAAGGAGGAAAAAATACTGTCATAAGATGTTGGACGAGATATATCTACTAGAAGCCAAACTGAATGAGTAAGGATAGACGTGCAGCTTGCCAAGAGTGATGCATATGAGTCTGATTATTATGAAAAGTGAGTATGTCATAAGCCTTGACTGTTGGTCACTTTCTATCATAAATGTACAAGAGAGCTATGTGAAGAAAAATCCCATTCTACCGGCATAACTTAGTTTTCCAGCTTTGTATCAAAATTTGAGACCAATTTACAACCCCTTGATTTATTTTTTGCTCACTTGTAACTGAATGAATTGAAGACAGCCTGACAGTGTATTATTTTAGGATAGTTACACCATAAAGCAGTCATAAAAGTCAATGATCATGTTCAACTAGTCTTTAATTTCAGAATGAGCACTGTGAAATCGGAATCATCTTCCTCACAAAAGAGGGCATACCTAGATATTTGACAATCATGACAGCTGTCATGGGATTGGTTACATCTGAATTTACATGACATATAGTGCATAGTTCTAGAAGAGTTAGATCAATCAATTACAATACACAAAAATACTGTAACAACAATTAATGGTTTAATTCTACTATCTACATGTTAAGTGCATGTGGTTGACTATATAATTATGATGTTTAAGCTACTTATAAGATTATAATACGAGTTCAAATGGAAAGCACAAAGTACAAAATACTGCGCAATAAAGGCCCAAGGATGACTCAGAAGTAGTGGTAAAGCAGGAGGAGAAGGAAGAGAAGCAAGGTTTGTAATTACCTTTCAAGCTCTTCCTGCCCTGGTGATCTATGATGGTGCAACAAATGCATGGCAAGAGCAGGTGAACAACACAGGCAGGGTAGGCAAAGCACAGGACATGAGGAACAGCAGAAGTACATAATTATGATAAGGCTGTGGTCCATGCGCAGGACCTGGGACAGGCCAAGCCAGGTCTGGCTAATGTGTGGCAAGGCCTTACTCTGCCAACAGATACAAAACAGAACCTGCTACTATGCTGGTAGAGTTGGACTCATTTCCCACACCTGTGGATTATTTTTTTCATGTTTTCAATTCTGAGTTTTGTTACTCAGAGCTGGAACTGTTTTTTCCTTGTTGACTTCAGATGCACCCAAGACAAATATTGGTGCTATAAGGAAAGAAATGTTACCAAATAGTGCAATAAGTCATATTTAGGAAATTTACAACAAATATTTGTGTATGTTCTTTCACCTTATAGAAGTGATTGCACAATCATGCAACAACTAACTGAAATTGCAACTGGTACTGTAACACTGATGACTAAACATCACCAGAAATGACTCTTTTTTTTTTCAAAATTAAAGAACACAATCATTTACTCTTCAGCCTTGAGAGAAGGCCAAAACAAGGGTATGGGGAGCCTTAAACTTAACAAACATAGCAAAACTCTGTTTTGTACCCTTTATCAAACCAGTGCTAAATTGGTATCTGGTAAAGGGCCTTGCTATGGTATACCTGATCTCCATCTTGCCAAGGAAAGATGACATACTGGTGTAGTGCAAGAGACAGAGATGGATGGAAAGAGAGAAAGAGAGAGGTGCTCAGCAAAGGCAAGGGCTTAACCATGCTCTGATTTACTGAAGGCCAAAAGTCTATCTAATTTGTTGAATGGCACTGCCACAGATCTGGACACCAGTGCTTGGCAGCATGGCAGGGCCCTCAGGCCTTGAGGTACACATCAAAGTGAAATGCAAACAGGGAATAAGGGATACAATTGATGATTGAATGGGAAAATGTACAAGAAATGCAAAGAGAACAAAATAAAAGTTAAACACACAATACAACAAATTGTGTTCATACACAATGAAAATCACCACACAGAGTATTGTGATTGGTTAAAAGAAAATCACCAGCAACCAAAGCTTGCACAGAAAGCAACACTTCAGAAACAATATACAATTAGAGACAATGTAACATTACATAAATACAGCAAGATAGAAACAGCCTAATACATGTATTGTCTGCAAATTAAAGGATGAGGACACTTTGCATAGTTATCTTTGTTCATTGCATTAAGTATGCTAGACCAGTTGCACCTGTCCTAACTGCATGCAAGTGGACTCCATGTACATTTTGTACATGTATGCACTGCCAGGTTAAAGCAGGTGCAGACGCAAGCTGGAATATATTCAAAGTCCTTAATCTGAGCAATACTAACATCCCATTGCCTTCATCTCTATATTTCTCTATGTGGGAAACTTATTATAAAAGAGACCTTGCAGCAAGAAGGCATTCTGAATAGAAGCCAAAGCATCATGATGACAAAGTACATTTTTATGTAGCAAAAAACAAGGAGAGTTGTACATACGCCTCAGTGAAGATTGATTTTGATGCCCCGAGAAAGTACACAGTGTTGAAGATGCGATATGCTGCCAGCTGGATCTCACCCACTGGGAATAAAGGTCACACATTCTACAATCAGTGACATCATCACTCATAAAAATGGTTGATATTTTGATCATTTTTAACAGCTCTATAAATGAAAAGATTTTGAATTAATATTTCAGATTTACTTACAAGATACATTAAACAGCTTAAGAAAATATATGCGGGAGCAAAAAAAAAATCCTTTAAGTCGCAATATTTATATGTTGTATGGAAGAAATATATTTATTTGTCTTTTTGCATTTCGCACATTAGGCCACAGCAAGTACAAGTAAATTTTGTGGATGATATCCGCAGCAGACTCCAACCTCCATGACTTGTTTAGTGCTTTTGTAAATCGTATTGCATGGTGATGACCACCTATAAATGGCTTACATTTACAATACTGCTCATTAGCAAAATTTTTATACAAATTATTTACATAGCCCCTACCTAGAAGCCCCATGCAGGCCATACCGCTAGTTATCACACGGGCCGGAACACCCGTATCGAAAGTTATCGCGACCCAGGTGTGACATAATATGTAATATACCTCTCAGCACCCATGCAGCTAGAGTTTTCCAATACATCAACTTAAGTTAGGTCTAAACATGGATGCTACAATAATGACAGACTTTTAAGCCATCGTAAGCAGCATAAGGTATCACTCCTTCACCATGTGCCAGTCACTGACGAAAGGTAGTGGATACAAGCTGAAGCGTCTGACCGTTTCCAGAATCATATCCAGTTGCTTGAGTAACTGCTTTTTGGCATATTGTATTACCTGGATGTCTAACCTTCATCGGCGTGCCTTCATGATTCACAAAATGTTTCATTTGTTACTCACAGAGTTGTACTGAGCCATAGCTATTTTCTCCTATGTGGTCAAAGAGTGAAGTCAGGACAGGGATGAGCACAGCGCTGCAGTAGGTCACCTCTGGTGCACCCACATATGATTTCCCTTTAGGTTGACCAAAGTTGGGGCTCTTGATGGTGTTGACCAGGATGCTGAGGTCTCCTGCAGCATTGATGAAGAAATCTCGAATCCCCTTCTTAACCTCCACAGGACACTTGGGGCTGTTGATGGCTCTGCAGAAGAACAGTGAGTCACAAGTCTAAGACATGGCAAATATCTACATGAAACGTTACATGTAGTTGCCTTTTTACCTCCGGGGAAGGAGATATCCTTCCGCGAGGAGGTTTTACTATGGTTCGAAACATTTCTGTCAGCAGCTGTTTCTCGCGATCGGCTGGACGGATTGGTCTGTTGTTCGGTATACGTATTGCTATTGGGCTGCAGATGATGCAGAACGTTTTTGTTTAATTGCATATGTGTTTATGGGCGTCGAAATAAAATGTTTTTAAGTGCTCCGGACACCCCCGCCATGCTGAAAATGGAATTTACCATGTTGTTAAGGAATGGGGAGGTTGCAGTTTTGGGTCTTAGCATTTAAAAGGGGTCAAACAGAGGGGTGTCTGGTTCCGATAAAAAATTTGGGTGACGGCGCAGCAATGACGGCGGGGGTAATGGCGCGGGTGACGGTGCAGGCTGTCAGACACGTTAATCAACAGTCCATACCGAACCAACCGTCAGTAGCCATCAAACACATACAAACATATTCCGCACATAACTTTCATACTACACACAAACAAATAACCTAAACCAATAGAATACAAAAAAAACCGGAGGTTTGAAATCTACGATTTTCCTTGTTTTGCAACTGAAATGTCAAGTGTATACTGAACAAGCGGCGATATAATTATGGAAAAACGTTTTAATTATGGACTCCTGCCCATAAATCCCAAACGCTTAACCCAACTGTCTTAATACTTTTTATGGTAACATGTTTATGAATATGAGGAAAGCATTGATGAGTCTCCTGGGAATAGTCAAATTATACATAATTATACTATAATTATGTATAATTATACATAATGATTTTTGGTATTATACATAATTATACATAACCCTTTTATCCATTATACATAATTATATATAATGATTTTGGCATTATACATAACCTTTTTATGTATAATCATTATGGTACAAAGGGTTATATATTATGGTCCAAAGTGTTATATATAATTATAGATAATGGTCCAAAGGATTATGTAAAATTATGTATAACAGTCCAAAGGGTTAATATGTATAATTATGTATAACAGTACAAAGGGTTATGTATAATTATGTATAACAGTCCAAAGGGTTATGTATAATTATGTATAATACCAAAGTCATTATGTATAATTATACATAATTATAGTACAATTATGTATAATTTGACTATTCCCAAGGGACCCATCCTTTCCGCGTATTCATTACCACCTAATATGTTACCATAAAAAGTATTAAGACAGTTGGGTTAAGCATTTGGAATTTATGGGCGGGGGTCCATAATTAAAACGTTTTTCCATAATTATATCGCAGTTATATAAGAGTTAAAACTTTAGATCCAACACAATGGAAACTGTTGCTAATTGTGGATCCAAATACAGTCAAAGTCAAACGAAAATGGTAAAGAATAACGTAGTTGCCAAACGCAGACAGCTATGAAAAATTGAAATTTCAAAAACATTTTTTTTACCTTGCATCAATGCAGCGATCCAGGGCATGAAGGCATCTCACCCCGACTTGAACGTCCTTTCCTGCACAATGATTGGATGTACATGGGTAGTTAAGAAAAGATTTTGCGATGTTCATACATACATGTATAATGATGATTGTATCTGTTCAAAGACAATCATGTGTATGTATAATGAACAAACATACAGCACATAATTTATATGTACAGTATCCAACAATGGGTCAGCAATGAAAATAAATCATGTGACATAAATGATTGTACAAAGGTCTAAATTTTTCAAAGATGTGAAATTTCAGCTTCCTGCAGTAATTTTTATCAAACTGCATTTAACTTGTATCTCTGTCTATAACAAAATCATTACATGTACATGTACAATTGTTAACAACTTGTAAAATGACAATGTTCCTTGTTCAGTTGCCAAGAAATATTTGTAGCGTAAAGAGCAGAAATTAGTGCAAGCACAGTGGGTCGAGTTTCAGTATATAGAGATTACAATGATTTCTGAAACAAAGTGTAAAGAAATCTTTTCCTTGCCACTGAGAAGTTAATTTGTTTGTCAGCCGGTTGCCCGGTTTGCTTAAAGAAGACATAGGTTTGCATGTGGTCCAAAGGGGTCAGAGGTCACTTGTGTAATAGTTTCTACTGTAAGGAATTTTCTCATTATGGACAACAGAACAGACTTTATGATATGCATTACAGGATTTAGTGGGACAGGTCACAGGATTATGCAGGACTAGTTCCAGGATCCTGTAGCAAACTGAAAAGGGTACAGAATCAAGCTGCAAGATTCTGTATGAACAACTATGAAAGAGGTGCTACTGTGACAGTCACAGAAATGAAATTTGAAAAGTAACCTACAGTGGGTGTCACTTGAAGACAGAAGAAAAATGTCCAGACTATGCATGATTACAAAGTGACTAATAAACTGGTGGGCGTCCCAATTACTAAGTACCTACATTTTGTACATGTACATGTAATACCAGCCCAGGAGAGAACAAGAAATAGCCATGCCTTCAAGTATACCAGAGTTATCAACCAGGTATTCAAGAATTCATTCTTTCCTAATATATACAAAATGTAAAACTATTGCAGAGTGGAACTTGCTGTCACCAAGTACAGTAGGGGCATTGTCATTAGATAGCTTTAAACAGTGCCTACAGTTAGATGTTCAAGGGCTAGGTGTAACAAGTTGATCGGTGTAATGTAGCCAGCTGCCACCGCGCCGCGTGCCTGCGAAGCTGGTGTGTTGCGCCGAAAGGCGGTTATACCGGCTACACAGATACTGGATATCATGGGAGATTTTGCGGGATGTTGCAGTCTGTAGGTTACATGATTGTACATTATTTGCGAGACTCCAGCAAGACTCCTGCGGGAGGCAGATCTTGTCTTGTATTCCGCAAGGCAATGGAAATATGGCGTGAGCCTTATAGTCCAGTACAAAAAGGTTCCGAATTTGCCTGCTGAGATGGAAATGTGTGATTGCCAATACATGCACACATACATGTGTCACACTTTCTTTTCCTCCACCCAAGAATTACTTTGCCACTGATGTGACTGCACTACTGTGAGAGTGCACTACTACAATGTATCTTCCATACTTTGAGAAAACCTTGACTCTATGTGAAAATGCTAATGATTAGTAGTTGTCCTTTTTGCGGACGGAACTGGTCAATGTCATGCAAATTTGCTTGTGTGTACATGTAAGAAGCATTGCCAGATGAGCACTCTTGGCTTGTAATTTACTGGCAAGTTTTCCCATTTTTATTCATATCTCTCAAATTAAAAGCAAACTATTTTCATTTTTGTGCTGTGTCCTCAACAACTGTGAAATCTGCAATCTCTAGCGCCAACTATGCAGGTCCGGGTTTGAGTCCTGAAATGCCACCGATCTTGTGTCCTTAACACGACTTTCCTCACTTAACTCAGGTGAAAATGAGTATTGTAATGTCCCGTGTTGGTGGCGGCATTAACATAAGTTGAAAAAACTTGAGTGTGCCGTCACCACGTCAAAAATAAAATATGCAGTTCCCATCACTTTATACATTAGTTCATTGTCCAGGTTCGAGAAGGGTCTGCCTATTTACAGGAATACACTGAAATACACAGGAATACATCGGAATACACCCTGCGTTGATGAGATAACACCCCAAGTTGCTGTATTTTGGCAGAACTTGTATGTTGCCCAGGGAACAAGAAATCACTTAAATAATGAATCGGCAATCGGCAGAGGCAACCTGGCCAGTCGCCATGGTTGTTTAGTAAATTAAAAACATAGCGTAACACAATGTTTGTTTAGCATGATCACAGAAGAGAAGTGAAATGTACCGAAATAAAAAGTTCTTTCATACTTCTATATAATAGTAAGTATAGAAGAAAGCAAGTATAAAAGTATATATACTCCTATACTTGCTTACTTCTATACTTGCTGAACTGCTCTATTTTGACCATAAGAGATACATGTATGTGGCGAGAACAAGAAATCACTATGAATTGGCAACTATCGGTGGAGGGGACAAATAAACCAAGCCAGTTGCCATGTTTGTTTACATGTTTGTTTAGCGTGACCACAGCAGAGAAGTGAACTGTACCGAAATAAAAGGTTATTTTATACTTTAACATTGCAGTTTGCTGTATTTTGACCATAATATAACTTAAACCTGGCCCGGGGAACACTGAATCAAAATCACCGGCAACTCTTTGTGGAGGCGACCCAGCATTCATAGTGATTTCTTGTTCTCTGGGCCATGTATAAGTTATCTTATGGTCAAAATAGAGCAAGTATAAAAGTACAGCAAGTATAGAAGTAAGTAAGACTTAGTATAGATTCTGAAGTATAAATTAAAGAACTTTTTATTTCGGTACATTTCACTTCTCTTCTGTGATCGCGCTAAACAAACATTGTGTTACGCTAGCCTACATGTATGTACACAAACATGATGACTGGCCAGGTCACCTCGGTCGATTGCCAATTCATTATTTAGTTTCTTGTACCCTGGGCTACATATAAGATTACTAACTTACCTTATGCCAAAAGACAGCAACTTGGGGTGTTATCTCATTAAAAATGCAGGGTGTATTCCGGTAGATTTAAGCCTCTTACATGTGTATTCCGGTGTATTCCTGTGTATTTTGGTGTATTCCTGTATATAGGCAGACCGGTTTGAGAACCACGCTAGACTTCATTTCAATGTGGTTGACCTGATTATGAATGTTTTGAACCATAAAATGGGCTATACGACACAATCATCCTGTAAAAGTACTGTGCTGCGGTATTCCCACAACTCTCCTGCGAAATCCCACAAGCTCTCCCCTGTGGCCAGTCCCACATACATGTAACCCCACAACAGGTCCCGCAAATGCATATCACGAAGTCTCTACTGTAAATGGACACTTAATTACTATGAGTACGCTGCCAGAACTCAGGTACATGACAAATTAAATGTAGATGACCATTGACACATTTTTTCTGACATAATTCCCATGTTATAAGATGCCAAGCCCTATTACAGTAACTGTTTAGTTTAACTTGTTGATGATTTACAACTCTTATCATTAATAGTAACCATAAAATTCACTTGATTGTGAATAAGTAAGCAACAGATTGTACACATTTCTGTAATACAGTGTAAACGAGCAATCTCATACATGAATTCAGAATATAGCAGCTGCAGAATTATCAGAATTAAAATTGTAATGTTCTAAACAAAGTCAATGCCATGGGGATCGGAGCACAACAAAACATGGTATGAAATAAAAAAAAATTATAGGACAGAAGGAAACTCAAGCTATTTTGGACTTTTGGAATGAAAAAAGGAATGTTGCCAGTCTCTGCAGCATGAAATAAAGGCTATTGATTGATTGATTGATTGATTGACTGAATGATTGAATTAAGGACACTACACCATCTACATGTACATGTATGTACTAAGAAATACATACCACCCATCTGCTGCTGTCGTATAACTGAGTTGCAGTATGTTAGGAGACAGAAGGAATTGTTGTGATCAGTGTTTTAAGAGAAGGCTGCTCAGTGAAATTTATGGTTAGAGTAATACTTAAGACATGACATTGTGAGATTCCCCAAATCAAGAGATAGACATCTGAAATGCCTGGAAATATCTATCATACTATTAAGGCCCACATTTTCTTGCAAGCAAATACAGTATACCTTTGTCTCCATGCAAAAATATACTGTTTCAATCTCAGCTCTGTGCAAATCTTCACGTCACTTCTTCCCAAGAGCTACCTACATGTGCCATCCAAATTCCGTGACCCTAGCACATCCAGATCAGGAGATATCAATACGGGAAGTTCCGCTGCAGTACCACAACAAGCCACCAGGGGGCCCAAACTTTAATCATTTCTAGGTCTCATCAAGACCTACCCACCTATCATGAAGACAATCCATTTAAGCTTTCTCGAGTTATCCTGTTTACAGACACACAGACACACACACGAACGCCTTTGAAAACATAACCTTCTTGGCGAAGGTAAATACGTCAACTACATACTGACATGGACAGTTTATGCAATGACGTAGAATACAAACATGCATACTCACCAAAGTAGGCAATCTTATCCCTCAGAAGAGATGACAGCTCACAGAACAGCCTACATATTTAGAAAAATATTAGAAACATCACTCATAAATGTGAAAACTGTGTCCCTGACCATATTTTCTATGACAATACAAGAGACTTACAAACTTAACAGTGAAGTGGTCATGCAAATGAACACCATAATAACATGATTGTTTATATTGATTGTTTATTTGCAAAATCATGCCCGAAGGCTAATTGCGTGTACAGTCAATTATACAGAAACAGGAGACAGGTAACAATCTGTCTGGAAAAACCTCTACTTCTACTACTACTCTAGCTATTAAGGGGTTCGACTTCTTCTTTGAAGGCAGTGGATAATGAATAGTCCCACATTCTGCATATATATAGTCACAGAAAGACAACCTCCATGTATAAAATTAATGATCAAGTAACAGTTACTGTAAATATTCAAAGAAAGACAACATACATGTAACATGACATGAAAATGCCAAGGGACTCCAGGAAGTGCGAAATGGAACGAAATGGAACAAAATGGAACAAAATGAACGAAATGGAACGAAATGGAACTAAATGGGACAAAATTGAACGAAAAAGAACGAAATGGGACAAAATGGAACAAAAAGGAACGAAATGGAATGAAAAGGGACAAAATATGTAAGCCGTTCGTACGTTGAAACGGTGACGTGTTAGCTCAACGTCCAAACGGCAACTTTAAGATTGATTCATGGTATTCTTAGAACCGCAACGTTAAGATCGGTCAGGATACGCTAAGAATAAAGTGACCGCAACGTTAAAAGATCGATTGGGGTACGTTAAGAACCACAACGTTATAAGGTACGTTAACAATAAATTGTGTTTTGAGTTGAGCAGTCAAAGTGTGCGGACGTGTTTCTTTGTGGTCTCTGTCTGTCCTAGCGGTATGCCCACGGGGAGGAATTTTATCACATGTACAATGTAAACACAATGAAATGAAATAGATAGTAAAATATAAGGAACGGATCTGTTTAAAATTTTAAATACAGAAGTGAGTGGTGAATAAATAATATGATGTGTTTTATTTCTTGAACCTATTCAATACTATTAGATACAGCATAACTTTTTTTGCTGTGTTCGTGTGGCTAATTTCATTCCATTACGTTTCATTTCATTCCATTTCGCACTTTCTATACACCGAATGCCAGCTGGGCATTGAATATCAGTACGTTCTACTAACAGTAACTATAACACTTATCAATAAGTAACACCCATGTTCTAGAAAAAAAGGCAACTTTTGCTAACAATCCCTCCCCATGTTTTCTAATGTAATGACTGCCTTTTATAATAAATGCAAAGACTCATTTAAATATTCCTTCAAAATTGCACTGGCTTTCCTACACATAAGACATTGTGTTACAACTACCATGTAATTAAGGGAGTATTGCAGATATAAAGGGATTAAAAAGAGCAAATTAGCTTCTTTTTTTTGTATATCATACCTTGTGACCAGTTCGATCTCCATGGGGGAAGCCTTGCCGTACTCTGGGGTGGCTTTGGGATCAAGGACGAAGTAAGACCTATGTGTGCTGAAGTACTTCTCTATCAAAGGCAAGACCACCTGAGGGAGAGGCAACTAGTCACCACACTTTCAAATTACATTTGTACAAGACCTTGAGATGTCAGACAAACCATACCCACTGTCAACAGCTCTGAGAATAGCTTTCATCAAAATGTGTTAAACAGCATCCGGATTAAATTTGGACAGTCCAGTTTAATTCCGGACTACTTTCCATATCTCAGCAACCTTACATCTATATGTACATGTAGATGGGCTAATGTCGTTAACTACATGTAAAAATGATGTAAGAAATACATATATAGCAGCCATCGAGGACCCCTTAGGGGTTAACCCAATTATGCAGAATTCTACAGAATTCTGGAACCAGAGCCAGAATTCTGCAGAGTTCTTGAACTGAAGCCACTGGAATTCTGCAGAATTCTCAAACTGAAGCCAGAAGTCTGCAGAATTCTGGCTCCGGTTCGAATTCTGGCTCCAGTTCCAGAATTCTGTAGAATTCTGCAGAATTGGGTTAACCCCTAAGGGGTCCTCCATGGCTGCTACATGTACATGTTGTACGTATTTCTTACATCATTTTACCTGTAACTCTGACGTTTGCCCATCTACATTGTGGATGTAAGGTTGCTGAGATATGGGAAGTAGTCTAGAATTAAACTGGAAGTCCAGAATTAGCTGGACACTGTTGTTACTAGAAAAGTCATTATCAGATAAGAATGGCCAGGTAACAAAATAAAAACTAGAAAGGCCAATATTTGCTTTCGAGCAAATACAGCGATGGGTTCACCACATTTTACGACATGGCAGGGAAAGAATGAGAAACACAAGGGAAAGCAATGATTTACATTGATATAACTATAATATGAAGTAACATACAACTAATTTAAAAACAACAGTTGGATAGCTATTCCCTACTTTATTGGTTAGGATTTTTAATTGCATAATGCAAACTGTTGATTTTCAAAAAAAACGTTCATGCCCCGCATTCCAATGCTGGAGCAGAAAAGCTTGAAATACCTACCAAAACACTTGAATAAAGACATACTGTCAGTATGGAAATGCTCTGTGCAGGTGTTAATCAAGTTAAATCCCAACAGCCAATCAGCAAGAAATGCTGTGTGCAGGTGGAAATGCTCTGTGCAGGTGTTAATCAAGTTAAATCCCAACAGCCAATCAGCAAGAAGTATAGAGGAAAGCTGCATGCCTATTGGTTGATGCCCTGCATTCCATTGTGATGACTCATGCCCAGACGTGTAAACACGGCACACTAACACAGTAATACATTTGCTATAACACAGCCAAAAAACTCAAATAAAACCATTCTAAAAGCCTGTATCACAAAAATTTAAAAAACGCCTAGGGCTATTTGCCCACTGTACCTCCATACCAAATTTCAGGACCTTAGGCCCTAAAATGAAGAAGCTGAATCCATTTAAAAAATGGCAGGAGAAGAAGAAGAAGAAGGAGAAGGAGAAGAAACATCAGAAAAAGCAATATGGGTTCACCACCACTTCGTGGTGTGGTGAACCCATAAAAAGATTACTTCAGATCTTAACAATGGGAGCAAAAGCGCTGTACCTTAAGGAAGAAGTTTATATCCTCTTCAGGTGGCACATCCCTACGGGGTCTTCTGATCTTCTTAGCAGAAGGTTTAGCTGCAACAAAAATAGCACTATGCTGTCACATCTGCAAAATGTGACGCACAGAATGACAAACCAATAAGAGCCATATGCAAGCCATGTGGAAAATCATGCAAATCTCGTATTCTTTAGAAGATTATATACAAGGTAACATTTGTTACAACATGTTGACCCTTGAAGTTCGCTGTGAAATTAAAAGAATAGTTGTGGCTTCACCACACCATTGTGTTCCCTCATGTGAGCAAATATGCATACTCACGAGGCTTCATGCCTGCCATAATCTCCCTGGCCTTATCCACGTATCCAAGCAGCTTCTTCAGTAGGATGTGAGCAAATCTGTTCTCAAGTAGGTTCATCTTCTCCTTCTCCTCATTCACTTGTCTAACAGAGAGAGAAGGTATACTACTGTTAAACCTAAATAAAGTTACTTGTTTTGGGCATGTCTCTGCCTAATGTAGCGAGGGGAGATTTCCAAAAATTTGTTATTGTCGTGAATGTTTTTAGATACAAACATTATCCTTCATCAAATACTACAATGGCTGTGTTTATGTGCATATGGAGGTTGAAAAGGTCTCATTAGTGTGACGTGACCCATGCCCCCAATAAGTTTGAGTTCGAGCAGAAGTTCGGGCATTTCGGGTTTTGGGCATACTTCTGCTTTTGTCAATGGCCACTTCAATCTTTCACATTTACTGTTCAGTAAGACTTGACTCCTACAACTTTAACTGAGGGATCTGTCTGTCTGAAAACTTCACTTCAGTTTGCAGCAATAATTACCTCCATGAAAAATGGAGGTATTGTTTGTGGTGTGTCTGTGTGTGTGTCTGTCTGTGTGCCTGTCTGTGTGTGTGTTTGTGTTTCCGCACATTTGTAGTCAGCATAACTTCAGAATGCCTTTATGGATGATATTTGGTATGCTGGTAAGTCTAAGGAAGACGAAGGTCAAGGTCAAATGTGGGCCTCCTGGTGGATGACCTTGGTACTGCAGCAGAACCTCCGGTTTTTGTATCTTTTGTCCTGAACATGCTATGGGCTTGACTTTTTGGTGACAGATAGCTTTTCCTGTCAGGAATAAGTGGTGTAAGTTTGGTCCCCCTAGCAGCTTGTTCTGGAACTGCAGGGGACTTTCTGACAGAATCTTTAAAAGCCAATAAGTTCGGATAGGAACAACGTATTTTCATCATTTTAGGTGTGTAGGTAGCTGAGAGTTCTACATTTTAATTGAATGCAAATTATGCAAATGAGGACTTCATTTGCATAATTAATGAGGAAATTCTATAATTACAGTGTTTTATATAACAGTACTTTTCTACATGTAATCTATTTAAGGTTCCGGGTCGGAGTTTAATTCTGACCAGGGTTCCAAATAGTGCGCAGTAAATCGCCGGATCTGCGAGGTTGTCACGCTAGGTTTGGCTCCCCATAGCTCGGCGATCGCTGTAGATTTTCAACTAGGTTTTGAATTGATCAAAAAGCCTTGGGATTGTAGTGTTTTTCGGCGCGGTGAAGTTGGACGGCCAGCGAAGCGTTTTTGGTATTAGTCCGCGAGCAAGGGTGATGCGGTTTGTCGCCTGATGACCCAAATAGCTGCGTTCTATGTGGAATTTCTAGGGGTTCGCGTCACCGGATTTTGCGAAAAACTTATCGCAACAACCTATATTTTTTTTCTGTTTTTCAGAAACAGGAAGTAGTAAGCTATTTCAGCATATAAGCCGTTAGCCTGGGAAAATTCGTTTTTTCCAAGCAGGTCCGTTGAAAAAACTGCAAAAAAACTACATTTTTCGTATCCAAAATTTACGTTTAACTACAGTTTCTACCCAAATTATAGAGTCGACGGACAATATTCCAAAATTGTATCGGAAGCCGGCTGGAAACCTCCGTTGACTGATGTAATGAGATTTCCCGGCGTACTTTTTTTGGCGGAGTTATAGCCCTTCGGTCTGAGGGTGTCCGCCGGATCCAAAATCGTGAAAAAAACTCCGGTCCGAGACCTTAATCTGTGGCAGGCGGAACATCAACAGATACCAATCATGCAAATGATGACCTCATATACCTCTTATACTGTGTGACATGTTTAAGTTACTTAAAGGTTATAACCACTAACGTTATGCATATATTATGTTAATGTCGAGGTCATTTGCATAATTAATGAGGACATGTTGAAATGAAGTATGACAAAGGAGAGAAATTTTACACAAAAAATATTGTCATTTGAATTTAGAGAACCATAAATTAAACTAGATTATGCTAATTACGACCCTATTTCCATAGTCAATGAGACAAATAAAAAAACATTTACAAAAACTCGTATATTTCATGGAGGTTTGAGATCTCCGAATTCTTGTTTTTGCAGGGTTTTTTTCCAATTTATTTCATCATCCTTCATTTCATCCAAAGTTATCTACATGTACCTGGGGTACTACTTGTGTAGTACAGAGCACCTTACATGTATGAGCACCAAGTGGACAGTGATACTACAACCGTGTAATGTGCATCATATTGCATTTTACATGTAGATGATTGACAAGCTTTGTCACCACTTCAATTCCCTTGCATGCCTTGTTTGGAAGAACCCCCCACAAGGCTAAAAGGTCCACTTTTTGGTCCACTTTTTATCTAAAGGTCCAAGATTTATCTTTAAAAGATGGACTGATTCGTGTCACCAGCAAGGCTGGAATTGTAGGAAAATGGCTCACTTTGTTATTGAAAAAAGTTATCTCTGATTTTTTTCTTTGAAATCCTCTAAAAACACGCAGGAAATGCCATTTCAGAAGGTTCATTTTTCAAAATTTCCCGGGGGAGCATGCCCCCGGACCCCCTTAGGAACCTCGCGCCTATGGCGCTCCCTGGTCCCTCAAGCAGTGGGAAGAACTCCCCATTCAAAATCCTGGCTACAGGCATGCCTTGTCTAACCTGATGACACTGTAGCCATTCATCTGTAGGAACTTGATGATGTCCATGGCCTTGTCCCTATGTTTGGCCTTCTCCTTGGCTGTCAGGGTGTCATATGGTGCCAACATAGGGTGTGTACCACCTCCTTAGACAAAACAACAAACATAGAGAAACTCAGTTTAGAAGCCAATTTCAGTGGGTTGAATTGTATCACAAAGAAATTTTATGTCGAAATAAATGTAGGTTTATTTGTATTTTGATCAGACCTCACAAGGTCTTGATGAGTAAAACCATAGCTAACTGGAAACAGTCAAGCAAGAGGCAGGCCCTGGGACCATTCCTAGCCCACACACAACCAAAACAAACAAGAAATACCCTAAGTATGTACATGTTGTTTTTCTTTTTCCTGTGGACAAAAATATATTGTATCATTGTTATTATCAATAAAATGATTCATCCCTCAGGGCACACCAATTTAATTTCTTGGTTAACGGATTCACCAACCACCCGCTCCATTATTTATTTTTCTAGAAAAATCTGTTGACCAAGAAATTAAATTGGTGTGGTCTCAGTCAGATGTATTTGATTGAAAATAATACATGATGATCGTATTCTACTTTTGGGGCTGTAGACAATATTAGACACACACATTCAACCAAAAGCCTAGCAATAATTTCAAAAACAATTACAGGTGTATTGTACATGCATGTATGATGTATGTGACCAGGGTTCATAATTACTGATTTCTTCCAACCCTTCATAATTTGGAATTGTTCACACATTGATTGATATCATTTTTTCCCCCAAAACAAAATGTTGTACCTTTACCCGCCAGTTCTTTTTGCTTGCTGACACACCACACGTCATGGAAATTTTCTGCCAGACGATCAGACATGGCCTGTGAGTTGGGTACAGAGATGAGAAGAAAGATTCAGCTAGAATTAGACTATGATAACCTGGTGTGTTTGTTTATCGTAAGTACCACCATATACTTAAGGAGAATGTTTTAGTTCAACTTACCTCAAATTACCTTAAATGCCAAGAAGTATTGTGTATACACTTCGTATGTGTGTATAATTGTATATATAATGTGTGTGTGTGTGTGTGAGGCTTACTCAAGAAGCTATGGATGTCATGAAACTTTGTAGGTGGTTAGGTCTTGATGGGACCAAGGACATTATACACAGGGACCATATTAAATAAAATGAGTAGATTTCGGGTCCCTGGTGTCTTGTTCTGGTACTGCACTGAAACTTTGATATCTTGTGATCTGGACATACATGTACTACATGTAGGGCCTCAAATTTTGGATGGTAGACAGCTCTTGTGCTCTGGAAGAACTGACATTAGTTTGTACTCCATAGCAGCTTGTAGTGGAACAGTTTTACTACATACTATTTGTTTACATTTAAAATCTTCAAAGGAGGATAAATCAAGAACCAGTAGACAGATCATTGCGATTTTTGGTATGTAATGCTTGACATAATAAGATGAAAATCATGATTTAATCGTCTGTGTTCCATGAGAGGACTACTGAAACAGTTACTTAATTTACATAATTATTGGAAATTTCATAGTGGTAACTGCCAGGGTTCTGAAATTTTTGGTTCGGTTCAGGGCACGGCCTAAAAAGTATGAAATCCAATACAAACATGCGACTGTAAGGCAGTACATTGTACAAAGTTTAATAGATGTAACATTAAGTATTACACATCATAACATCAGACTTTACCACTAGTCTAAGAATATGTAACATACTCCCTCTAATTTCTAAGCATACAAAACAGTCTTTCCCTGCAAGGAACCTCAAGGTCTTTGGTCCACTAAAACAATTTTCAAACAAGAATTCGGAGATCTCATACCTCCATGAAATATATGAGTTTCTGTAAATGTTTTTATTTGTCTCATTGACTATGGAAATAAGATCGTAATTAGCATAATAGTCTAGTTTAATTTATGGTTTTCTAAATTCAAATGACAATATTTTTTGTGTAAAATTCCTCTCCATTGTCATACTTCATTTCAACATGTCCTCATTAATTCTGCAAATGACCTCTATATTAACGTAATATATATGCAGTGGTGTTAACCTTTAAGTAACTTACACGTCACAAGATATAAAATTCCCATCATTCAATAATATAGACTCAGAAACAACAGACAACAGAATTTTCACATTAATTATGCAACTTAGGTCATCATTTGCATAATTGGTATCTGTTGAACTTCCACCTGCCACAGATTAAATAGATTACATGTATAAATTAAAGTACTATGTAAAGCACTGTAATTATAGAATTTCCTCCTTGATTATGCAAATTAGGTCCTCATTTGCATAATTTGCACTTAATTATGTACAACTCTCTCTCAGCTACCTGCACACCAAAATGATGAAAATACATTGTTCCTATATGGACTTATTGACTTTTAAAGATTTCGCCAAAGTACCCTGCAGTTCCAGAACAAGATGCTAGGGGGACCAAACTTACACCAGTTATTCCTGACAAGAAAAGCTATCTGTCACCAAAAATCCAAGACCATAGCATGTTCAGGACAAAAGATACAGTTCTGCTGCAGTACCAAGGTCATCCACCAGGAGGCCCATATTTGACCATGTACATCTCTACTGGTACAAAATGTAGCTGAGCATAGGCTGGAGTACTTTTCTTACAGACAAATTAGTATACATATACTTACATGCACTATATAATTATGTAATACAATATTTTACTTAGAGACTAGACAAGTGTAGGTAACTAGATTTCTCAAAATGTGCAGTACATTACAATGTAATATGTGTTTTTTTCAGAATAATGACTGTTTTGATACTCAAATGATACTCAAAAGAGCGTTTGATACTCACAGTTAGTTCTCTGGTGAGGGCAATCACTGACATATCATATGGCTTGGGGTTGTAACCATGAGGAGACTCAGCAGCAGCCTGGAGTATGAAACAGAGGAACAGAAATTCTGATTGAAATGCAAACAAGTATCAAATTAAACGGTCATAATGTCTCAAACTAGAGTTCTGAGGACACAATTCCTTCACCAAGTAAAAGCATTTTATTATGAAAAGTGGAACACCATCTCAGGATATCTCAGGTTCAATGTAGTTACGTGCCACGCCAATTATATTACAACACTGCTGTGAGGATGCAAAAATAGTAGTCTCCTTCACAGACTTCTGAGGCAGCGAGGTTAATTTTTTTCTGGGAGCGACACGAGTTCTACTGCGGAGGGACGGTTTTCCTGCCGAGGGGCTCTGCCAAGGAGAGACGGTTTCACCGCCTAAGAAGTCTGCTTGCACTCAGCGGCCAGAAGGGGGATGGAATTAAGTCAGCATTTCATAGAGGCTAACATGTACATGCATGGGCAATTCACATGTTCATACAGGGGCAATTGAAATGTTTGCAAAAGGGTAATTCACACATTAAGCAAGGACATGTCTGGCACGCGCTTGCGTCACAGTTGGTTTTAGCTTGCAGCGTTCTACCGAAGGGTTGATCGGTGACCGCTAAAAAGTTGTGGCTCGTCAAGCAACAAGATGTGTGAACACCTTCCTGCACTAGGTGCACCTATTGTGGGAAGTTCACACATCCATGCCAAATGCTGTTAAGTGTTTTTTAATAGTCCGTTGTGGTCGCTGAGTGCAAGCAGACTTCTTAAGCGGCAAAACTGTCTCTCCCGGCAAAGTCCCTCGGCAGCAAAACCGTCCTTCCACGGCATAAATCAAGTTGCTCTCCGAAAAATATTAACGCCACCGCCTCAAGTCTGCGAGGCTACAAAAATGCTGTGTAAGAACCTCACCCACTTGCCTCCCTATCTTTGCTGCCTATACCCATCCACTAACTATCATGCACAACCATCCACAACTTCTCGAGTTTACACAATAAAGAAACATAATATATACATTTACTAACGGGGGGTATCCTAACATCAGACGCTTTTTCACGTGCTCAAACTCACGGCGCTCTATCGCTAGTTGTCAGAGAGTGGTCAGGTTTTGATGAATGAGTTCTGAGAATACTTGAATAAGAAATTCATCCATACTATTCATGAGCCCTACACGCTGCTGTTAGCAACAAACTCTGTGAGATTCGTGAATTTACCTTAAGTTTGTGCATGAATGCAGCTGCATTGTATGCTAGACAGTGTGCCCTAACTTCGGACGCTTTGGTAATTTTGCTCTCTTCAGGTGTTAATGATGAAACTAAGTAAACAAAAATAAGAATAAAATTTTATGTTTTTTTAGCTTTCTTTGGACAGTAAAATTGCGATTGTGCGTACTTCTCGTCTCACGAAAGGAGGGTAGTATCTAACGCAATCAGTCCGTGTTTCCACTGAAAACCCGGCTCACGCAATCAATGCTGTCCCAGGGGAATCATGGGAGATGCAGATGAGAGAGGTGTTGACGTTGTTTTTCACAGGTCGGTTCTCTACAAAACAGTCAGAGACCCACATATTTACTGTTTTGTAAAGCTTTATTCCTTGTGTATGTGGCAGTTGTGTAAAATCTTAGTACAGGTCATTTATTTCAAGGCACAAGTCACCGCAATGCAGTGAGCTCTGTTTCCAGCGCCATTGTTATGTTACAGTACGTCTCACAGAGTTTGTCACTTGCATGAAGGGCTTATCCAAGTATGTTGTTTACATTAATGTTCTCAAAATTCATTTATCAAAACCTCACCACTCTCTGACAAGTAGCGATAGAACGGCGTGCATTCAAGCGTGTGAAAAAGCGTCAGATGTTAGGGCACCCCCCATTATCAACCAATTTCATTAGAGAGAAAAGACCTACAGTGTACCTGTGTATTGGTAGATTGAATCCTTCTGGTTCTTGCAGAGAGTGCCTGCTGCTCGGACTCCTTTGACTTTTCGATAATCCATCCCCAGGCCAGCATGCAGCGCAGGGCCTCTGAGATGGGTGTGCGATAGAAATCTTTCTCCTGAAGACACACACACAACAAGAATCAGCTTTCATCATCAGCATGGTCATCACATACAGGTGCATGTGCTCAGCGGCTGGCAATCATTGCTCTGCATTGTTATGCTGCTGGTCATGGTGCCCTGCTATCCACAACCTATTGCTGATTCTAAACAAAATTAAATGTAAAACAAAAAGTAGTCTTTTGTCGGAAGTCAATATCATTGCTTTATGCCTCTACATAAAAGTTGATTGTTGTTGTTGTTTTTTAAAGTTTATTTAACCTTGAAGTTACATTGTCGGCCTAGGCTACTTTTCAAGTGTTCAAAGGGGCCAGGGGTCGCAATAGTGTATAAATACAAAATTTTAGTATTCAAATATCAGTACTTTCAAAACTTAGTGGATTATTGCGACAGGTTTTCAAATTCTGCCACTGAGGGTAATTTTCTTACATAAGTTGGTAGATTATTCCATGTCATTGCACCTGAATACTGGTAGATCTTCTGAATAGCTCTCTATGGACCATTGGTACACTTGATTGTATAGTTATTACATGTATAGTATTATCTCTAGATGTTTAGTAATTAGGATGTTAATTTTCATTCTATACCCTTTTCTTTTTTGTACTTTTTTCAGTAGTCGTTGCCATACGTTGTACCTTGTACAATTGTCATGCAATAAAGTTCTCTATATAACTTAAAGGTACATGCAATTGGTTTGACACACTCTGACATGTTGTTTTGCCTGCACTGTTGCAAGTGTAAGTGAACATTGTAAGTGAAGGGCCATCTCAATGGTCCCAACAAGTGAATCACCATGTCATCAGTATACATCGATCTTCCACAGCTTTGAATACATTCAGGCATGTCATTTACATAAATGATAAATAGTAGCGGGTACGGAAAATAGTTTGACCCGATTTTGCTCTCATAGGTACAGTTTCAGTAGACTAGGTACAGTATCACCAGAGACAATTTAGAACGTTACACAATCACAAATGCTGGCTGACGGTATATATATATATATATATATATACAAATGTAGCAGTGGGGAGGACATGGCACCAGACACAGAGGAGAAGTATAATATATTTATTTTCTGTTGTGTTATTACTCCGTGAGGGAGGTCATGACCTCCGGATGGAGTATTGTGAGCAGGCGTTTTTTTGTACCGCCAAAAGGTTTCATTTCCACGTGCGAAAATGTGCAAAATGTGCATCATCTGCAGCCTAAAAGCAAAACGTATACCGAGTCCCAAAACAATCTGTCCGCCCCATCGTGATAAACAGTTGCAAACATGAAAACTGCACCCACTTATACAACCTTTCCGCGGAAGGATATCTCCTTCCCCGGAGGTAACAATACATACATGATCCTTGAAAAGCCTGTAAGGCTTCAACATCGGGTGTCTCTTTGCTCCTTCATCAAGCTCTTCACCAAAGGCCCAGGCAGCATTGTACTGTGGAAAAACAGGAAATTTCAAAATACAAGTCAGGAGCACAACAGATTTACTAGACAAGTATATGATAACACTCACACTTACTATCTGGTTTATCATCTGTAGCACTTCAGCTGGAGTTATATTAGAACATTCACTTTCTGTAGCTTCTGATCAGGATGGTACATAATGTAAGTCATAGGAAATGAGATCTAAAAATCCCACCTATGGGATGATTTGGTGACTCTTCAGCTACCTTCTTCAGAATAATCTAACTAACATCCCTGGTCGTAATTATCACCATGTCCTAATTATCGCCATATCTACGATGTTGCGGACTATGCAGGAGAATGGAACCGTCCTTTGTTTATCTATAGCGCAGTCTGTAAAATGGTTTTCCAGGTATTTACTACCAGCTGTAATTCTGCATTCACACGACTCTGTCCTTTGTGAGATAAAACTTCACCCAGTGACCTCGCTGAGTCATGCAAGGTGGCAACTGGTGAAGCCTGTATCCTCTAACAAAACCAGCAAAATTACAGAAACTATGGCACACTTGCCACGTTTAACTATGCAGCATATATATCAACTATCAATCTCCTGTCTGCAATGTGTATCATTTGAGAATTTCTAATCTATGGTGATAATCAGGGCACGAAGTCAGGAAATACACATGGGAACAAGATCAACATGGTCCATGTCATGCCTCACCTCAAAAGTACAGCGATCATCAATGAAGAAAAGATATATTGCACATAATAATAGAGGTATAGTGCAACAGTGCTATGACTAACAAATTGTCAAGTTGGAGTTTGTTTATAATCTATTGCCACGACAATTCAAAATTTGGAAAATATGGCAAGAGTTAGGCCCAGGGATGTTATTGTTAAGTAGAGAACATACAATGAAATATGTATCAAGAGGGTGTAATGATCCAGAATACAGTGGGTTTGATGTGTATAAGGACTAAAACATACCTTGTACAGTATTATGGCAATAAGCAAAGAGGTTCAATCAGAAACTCCTTAAGTCCAAGGCATATTCCCCTGGGAACAACTCAGAACTTCCCAACTTGTGATTCAAGTTAAATTCTTATTAGATCCATGGATTGACTTGAAACTCAGGATATACAATGTGTATCAATGGGAAACTAATCTAAACTGTTTTTGGCATCCTGATGGCAATTTCTGTTGACATAGACTTTGATCGCAGTCTCTACTGATCTGGCAGAATCACGTGCACCTACAGCGTAGCACACTTCTACTTTTTGCAGGTTCTTATTACAATATTTCCTCCTCATGGAAATCACATTCAAATCTTTATGATGTTTTTAAAGCACAGCAATGCCAAGATGTCGTCCTATGAATACTGTAATACAGTTTCACTCAGCTTCAAACAAGTAGTGACAAAGACAAACAATTATGAAGCTACTGTGTGAATTTATGTTATTTTTGCAGCTTTGCACTTAGGCCACACCAATTTAATTTGTTGGTTCTCGGATTCGCCTCTTCGTTTTTTCTGATTTGCAAAAAAAAAAAAATGATTCTGGTCCTGAATCAACTGAAAAATGCTCATTTTTGCCCTCCCAACAGTTGAGGAAAGTCCTTTTCTTCCTAGTTGTTACAGTTTTCCCATCTATCATTGCAGTGGTTTGATTAAAAGTTCAAAATTCAATGTTTAAATTTTAACCCAGCCTTTTGTGTTGACTTCATGGCTCATTTTGTAGCATTTAAGCCTATAATAGGATGCCTATACCTGTTTTTATTTTTATTTTTTTTCGCCCTGTCGCTTCATATTTTTTCTGAAAAATTCCGAGAACCAACAAATTAAATTGGTGTGGCCTTAATTTCAATATTAATGTGGGAGGGGAAAGGAGGTTTTCGCGGTCAAGTTTGCAATTGAATCAACTTTGTAGGACAATAGAATTATACAATATACATATTCTAGGGTCATGAATATCATGGTAAGAGCTCACATGACAATAACACAATCATGGTCGTATGTGGATGACGACACGCAGCATACGCGGGAATTGGCACACAAACATCTCACCAACTGCAGTCGAGACTTCACATGACTTCAGAAGTCTTGGTCACATGCGCGAGAAGTCCAGTGCACAAGACAGTCATCTGTGACACATCTAATATCTGGAGCTCGACATATGTGTGAAACTGCATTAAACCACCAGGATGATTCCGTCTTTATTGAGTGAGGATGATCGTCAATATCTTCTTGGGTTACCGTGCATAACGATGTGGCACTGGGGGTACAAATGACCTATAGTATTTGTTTACCTTGGAAGTGCAAGAGCAGAAAATTCAGTATATAAGGGAAAATGTACACACAACATTCATCCTTGTCCTGTATAGGAGATATCGCCTTGATAGTGTGCCTACTTTTATGTTGTGTGGTAAGTGTCTGAATTTAACTGATCCAACTATGTGATGTATATATTATGACAATTAATGAAACTACTTGTATTGCACTGCATTATTTTTTGTACATACATGTATTAAGAAGCATTCCAGCTTGGCAACCATCATCATATTAAGTTGGACATGTACTTATCACTTGTATACATAATATTTTTTGTTTTGGTGTTTACATATCAAACCAACTGTATTCTGAAGAATTATGTCCACACGATGAGCATTTTTTCCCTTTGTCATGATGTCCCTGTCAGTGAGTATTTCTCTATCAGATTTAAATAGACCATTTTTCCTGGATCTGCTCTGACTCCCTGCTGCAGAATGGTGTTGCAACAAGGATGTCAAAAGAGTCTAAAAGTCCACAATGAACAGATTACTTGTTGATGATTTTGTTTACAAGTTCTTGCATATCTGTACATCATATTCCTTCTACCACTTAAGAATCTGCATAAAGGCACTTGTGTTGTACCTACCTTTTCATAAGCCCACATGTCATGAGTTTGCTCAGCAAGTTTATTGACAAATCCAGAGAAGTCAATGGGCAGAGTGGATCTGTGAAATAAGCACATACATAATATATCAACGGAAAGTAAGTTACCACGGAAAACAAGCAAAGTACATCTGAATGTTTGCCATCTACAACACTTCCTAAATTGATTATGATGCTGGAAGTCTGAAGTTTAAGAAGAATCCAGAGAGGTCTCCAGAGATGAATGCTTGGTGGAGATCCAAACAAATGCCTCATAGCTGAGGTTTTCCATGATGATTACTAGAGATAAATTCAATAGAATGCTGTAACCAAAACTGGCACCATCTCAATTCATAATTTTTGGGATTTTGTTAAGTTTTCAAAGTGTGTACTTTGAATGGAAATTTCCGGTATTTCTTGTACTAAATGCCTAAACTATGCATTTATTTGTGGACACTTCATTTTCACACAGAACCCAAAAATATAATAAGGCCACACCAATGCAATTTCAAAATCTCATTTCTACAACACTGCCACACCACTTTCTGTACCCCAACTGTTCCAAATTGAATGCTAGATCTGTCTTTTTTACTTTAGGACACATAAAAATAAAGCCTACATGGTCGGCTTTGTTGACTATATTGAGTTTACATGGGCAGTCCAATTGAGATCGGCTTGCTGGATCATGATTAAAACTTTAGCAAACTGCTTCCAAATATGATAGTCCTACTGACATCTGTGGAGATGGATTTCTCAAAAAGAATATTACCATTACGTCGATGAAGGTTAGACATCCAGGTAATGCGATATGCCAAAAAGCTGGATATGATTTTGGAAACGGTCAGACGTTTCAGGCAGTATATCCACTACCTTTCGTGCTTCTGGGTATAGAGTCACCCAATAACATGTCATCTACAGTACGTAACGTACATGTACCTCCAGCTATACTCTGACCCCACTAACTAGTACATGACTGTATATCTGTGATAGGTTTTCCACTGCATTTATCACAGTTGTATGGAAGCTCAGAAAAAGGAAAAATGTTAAACTTTGAGAAAAGAAAGCTTGGGCACTCAACATATTGTTAAACCTTTTTTGGAATATATGTAGAAACATACACGTAACGGGGGGGCCCTAACATCAAATGCTTTTTCACACGCTCGAACTCACTGCGCTCTATCGCTAGTTGTCAGATAATGGTCAGGTTTTAAAGAATAAATTTTGAACACATTTGTGTAAAGAACATACTTACTGCATCCATACTGTTCATGAGCTGTTCACCCTCAGCGTTACAGTGGCAAACACTGTGAGACATTTTCGAGAATGGCCGACACTAGAAGTGTGTCCTAACTTTACATGCTTTTGTAGTTCTGCTGTCTTCAGAACGTAGCCATGAATTTAAGTAAACAGAAATATATTTATGATATTTTAGCTTTCCTTTGATGGTAAAATTGCGATTTTGTGTACTCCTCGTCTCATGTGAGGAGGGTTGTATGAAATGCAACCAATCCGCGCTTCGACTAAAAACCAGGCTTACACAATCAATGCAGCTCCATGGGAAATGCGACAGTGGTGTTGATGTTGTTTTCTCGGGTCAGTTTTCTACTAAACAAACTTTCAGAGACTGAAATTTCTACTGCTTTGTAAAGCTTTATGTTCTTATGTATGTAATATGTAGTAGTAACTACCAAATGTGTGACTGCTTGGCAAAGGTTGTATTTTTCAGGGCACAAACCGCCGATACCAAGTGACCCTCTTTTCAGCGCCATCATTATTATAGAACTATACTTAGCACGCAAATTACAGCTGTATGCATTGGCTATGTTTATCAACCTTTTAAATTAGCAAAGCTAGTGTCAACAAACACGGCATAATTCACTCACTTATGCATGATAAGATCAGTGAAAAATTTCGTCCAATGTTAGGGCACATGCGAAGTTAGGGCATCCCCTGTTAAGCATGCAAAGTTGGACAAGACAAAAACACGGCTGTATAAACAACAAGAATAACAGAACATCTTTAATTGAAAGTGCATCCAATGACACATACATGTACATGTTCAGTCAAACCTGCCAAGGCAACCACCTCTTCAAGTAAACTTTCTGGCCATGGCAACAGCTTTTTCTCGGTCCCACATATTTTCCCTGCTGACTCAAGTGTATACTAGTGACCTGACCACAGTGACCACCTGGCCAGCACAACAACAACTGCCAATTTTTGCTCAGTGACACTTACTTGTCAATGTTTACTGGTACAGGCACATAGTTGCCCTCCTTGTCAGTGTGACTGTATCTCTGCCAGCTCTCATCATCTTTTACCAGAGCATAGTCTGGCGACAGGGCACAGGCGATGGCCGTCAGACAGGGCAGAGTTTTGGAGAACAAGGATGGTTCATAAGGCTAAAAAAAACAGACGTGGAACATAATAAATGTTAAGTATCTCCACTATACTACTGGCTTTTGTATTATTACTGATTAAACTGAGTTGCTTTTTAAATTTTTGATTAATGATGCTCACACATGGACATAGACTCAGGAACTGATACCAGTGTAAAAGACCAGCCTACAATCCTGGCAAGAAATATATAAAAAGTATATAACTCTAGTTCACCTAAAAAACTACAAATTTTCAAATTCCTATTCCATTAAATTAAATATAACATGTACATCATAAGTGACAAACATACTGTAGTCTATGATATTGACAGAATAACAGAAAAAAGCAGTTTTAAATTACTGTTTTGCCAGGTTGATTTCAATTCACTTTTATCAGAAAACACTAAGATTTAGGTTACAGATATTAAACTTTACCCTCTTTGCCAAGGCATCAAAGACTCCAGAAAACAGGTTCATTGTCAGTCTTTTCTCCTCATCACTGGCACAGCCATAGTCTCCCCATCCTCCCAGTGTGCCGTAGTACTTGGAACATCTCTCAAAGTGAAGAGTTAGCAGCTAGGGAGACAAAATCAACAATCAAATCAACAGAGTTATTCATTGGTTGTCAACTCTAATATCGTACTGACTAAAATTTCATTAGCTCATCTAGGTAGGTTCTGGAACTTGAGGGCATCACCTCTTTGTCACTGTAGCTTTGCTAATGTCAAGAAAGAAAATGATAGAAAAGACCTTTATGTACACTTTCCTGTTGTGAGGTATGAATTAAGATGCTTTGGACATCAATTTTGGTAAGTTCCAATGATTGGGGTTATGATCAGTGGACGACCTTCCACTTTCCTCAGGGCATTTTGGACTGCTTCTACTACAAACTACAGCTACAGGTACAGCTACAGGTACAGGTACAGTGTAGGTGTCACTGCACTCAGTCTGGAAGGGCTGCAGTCTCAAATGTGGCCGAGCTTGTTTCCTTCCTCATGATCATCACAGTTCATGATTGGAGATTTTCTGATCCATGCCACCTTCTTCATCCAGCAAATGCATCCATTGTCCTCTTTATAACTTTAGCCCCCTCAGAGTACATGTATTTTACACTGTCAGTTGTTTTTTTGTGGTATGCTAATGACTCCATTGAAAACGTTCAAAAGCTAAAGGAAAAACATTCAAAAACACCAATCAGAACTAAGGGCAACTAAGGACATACAGTAGTATTTGGATATTCAAGATGGCGACTTAACCTGATTGAATTTGATAGCAGTGGCTTGTGTTTATCTTCAAATAGACTGGTAAAAATCGCATTGTCCAATGGCTGATCCTTCCCTAGAAAACTGTATTCCTGTGGTTTATGGCTTTTAGATGTGCTCCCCTTTGTCTTTGCCTATTCTGGGCGCCGAATATGCGTTCCCTGAGCACGCCACTTCAGCAAATTGCTATGGAAAATGACACTGGCCTAAACATTAACCCTGAAAGATAATGTTTTTACTCAGACAAACATAGGTCGTATTACTGTATGCAAAATGTGCTGACATTGATTGTTTGCAAATTAACAATAGCTGGACAAACTGGCCAGTTCATAAATCAATTTTACCACACCATTGAAAATGTTGGGGTTGCTTGGGCAGGTATGGGGCCATGAATGGACTCAACTCCTGGCGGTCGTGGGTGTGTTGTCCAGGTGGTCGCCCTAGCTAGCCTGAGCAGGTTGCTTAATGCTAGCATCAAAGGGGAAAATTTTTGGGACCGAGAAAATCTGGTTGCCATGGCCAGGTGGCCGGCATGAAGAGGTGGTTGCCTTGCCAGGTTGGACTGTTCCTGACAGACTTATGATCCCTGTCACCTTATCTATTTTAGATAACTCCGAGTACTGCTCCATCCACATAAATGTACCCTGAAAGGTCAAGCTGAAGGATACATTGCATAACACACGTCAAAAGAAATAACTGATAGAAAAACCAACACAAATTTTAAAAAAAACACGAAGGAATGAGATCTTTGACCTGCAGCTTTTCATTAAGATATTAAGTCTTTCAAACTTTAGACAAGTTGTAGTTTGGGTAGAGAAGATAATGAGAACATCAACATCACATACTTTATGCAAATGACCACCTTATTTGTGCATAATCAATGAGAAAGTTTACATGTAAGCCTCAAGTTTATGACATGTCAGTCATGAAGGTTAACATTATTTGGCAAAACTGTGAGGTTGTGGAGCTAGTTGTTCAACTTCAACTTGGAAACCATAATTACAAATTAATAATTGCTGTAGCTGAAGACCACCTGTCCTATTACTAGACAGGATTCTATCAATCCCGATCCTGTCGGTTGTCCAGGTTTGAACTGTAAATTTTGTTCCTTTTTTCATAAAGGTTGGCTTTTCAGAGGGTACAATTAAGGTTTACAATCATTATGCTATCATTCTCGAAGTACATGTATATTAGTTTGGTCAAGCTAGAATCTTTTTCTTCACACTTCAGGTAATCATGTAGGAAATGCATCTTACCCTCAGCGGTACAAAAGTGTATTCATTCAAAGAAGGCAGATCATAGGAGAGTTTTCTCAGTAGTCTCTGCATCATGCTGGGTCGAAGCTCCCTGTAGGGATAGAATAATAGGTACTCTACTTAAAATGCCAGCAACTTCAAAAACACCTTGAAAATAGCTTGAATATGTACACGTCATCCAACCCTGCAGCTTTTTATCAGAACCAATTCCTTTAACCAAGTGGAACAAAAACCTAAGTATATAGTCTGTACTGAGTCCAAAATACAAATTGTAAAAGCTTATACCTGGCTACTGCTACCAGGAAGTCTGAGACAGTGTCCCTCTGTGCAGTGGTGAGGGACCTGCAGCGAGACAACCTGTAAGCCTGGTGGAGGAGGGAGTCGATCAGGTTGGCCCGGTGATCACAGTTGGCAAACAGGTGTGAATTTCTGGTCAGCAGAGGCAGCACAGAGTTGCACATGTATCTGTTCAGTGCCAGGGCCATGTCGCAGTTGTGCATCTCATCCTACAGAATCAAGACAAATGTTGAATCAACAGTCTGAGAATGTATAGCCACATAAAGTAAGTTTTTAAATTAATGGAATTAACTGAAGTGGTACATGTAAACAAATCATGACATAATGACACTCACTGTGTCCAAGCTGTTGGTGGACCTGAGATCTGGCAGGAAGGCCACTTCAATCAACCTGAGCAGCACCTCACGTGTCTCGATACCGTACACCCGGTCCAAAAACACCACAACTCCTGCCTTGTGTATAGGTGTGAAGCCTTGCTCCATTCCTTGAGCCACACCTGTGTAAAGAAACTACTGGTTAACTAGAAAGCCAAACATTTGCTCTGGAGCAAATACATAATATTTCAGTCCATCTCCCTCCTCATTCCAAAATAGACTGTTCCATGTGTATTGCTCTTCAATATGGAATGTATCAATACTCCCATGTGCTTTTTAGTAAATACATGTACAGTGCTATCAGTAAAATGTTCTCCAAACGGCCAAAGAGTTCGTTTCAGTAACAAGTATTCATATATAGTGCTTTTCAGTGTTAAAACAATAAAAAAGAATGAAGAATAAGAAAACAATATTATTCACCCATACCAATGGTATGAAGTGAAATATAGCTAAAAATACATGTACTGTGGTTTGGTACCTATATTTTGTTTGTACATGTAATATCACATAGTTACATTAAACAGACTTTTCCACTGACCTGTTGCATTGCTAGTAGATGCAATCATGCTCTGTCATCAACATATACCAATTAACAGCTAAAAGAAATTTTGACTACAACATGCGAACAACTCTCTCTCTCTCTCATCATCATGATCATCTCTATTTTTTTTCTAAAATCTATACACTACATTGTACACATTGCTATCTTGAAGTTCATGAGTTCGATATGTGTATATGTACCAGTAAATAGTGGGCTGACCCAAGTACTTCCATAGATACTGGCGCCAGTAATGGCTTTTGAGGTGATGTCATGAATACAAGCTTTATCATACACACCCAGCTCATGCTTGTGTTCCAGTTATTTTTCACACCAAAATACTGCATTGTTTTCGTAAATTATTATCAAAGTCCACAAATTTTTGGTAACTTCCAAATTGAATGACACTTAAGCTGTCTTCTTCTTCTTCACTCATCCTCATTTGAGGTGTACATGTAGCTTGTAAAATTCTGTCTCCAATACAGTCTGTCATTCATTGCGGACCGGAGCTCCAATCCTTGCAGTCCAGTTTCAGACTCAATGAGACCCTTAAGTGTTGTGATTAAGCTATCATTTCTTGGTAATCATTAATTGAAATGTTGTCCTAAAAACAGACATCAATTTTTCAACCCTAAATTCACGATTCTGTACATTTACATGAGAACAATCCATTTAATAGCAGGACTCCAGGGCCCAAAATATATTTTGTTTGTATAAATTAAAATGGTAAAAAAAATTCAATTCTAAAATCCTGCATCAAGAAAAGCCTGGGGGTATTTGTCTATAATCTCTCTCTATACCAAAGTTTAGGTCATTTGGCCCAAAAATGAATGAACAAAATCCATTGAAGAAAATGGCAGACCACAATCTCATTCCTTTGCAAAATGATGTTAATCTTTATGACAAATTATAGATTATTTCCCGAAGATGCAAATATATAGTATCCTCATTTTCTTAATTATATCAGTTGATTATGTTCTCCACCAAAAGACAGCCTTATCTGAACAAAGAATGCCATTCTAGCATTTCCTCATAAATTATGCAAATGTAGGCCTTATTTGAATAAGTTATGCTTAATGATGTTCACCTTCACTTAACTTTCAAATGCCCCAAGTATGAAATTCCAGGCAGTTACACTCACACTCACTCACTGTCCGGTTTATCGTCTGTTGTTCCCCGTCTTCCGAGTTACATGTACCATTATGATAATGATTATAGAATTAACAAGTAAAATCTGAGATTTTATACCTCCGGGCTTTTTATTGTATATTTCTATATGTTGTTTGTTATGTATAGTTGATGGTGTTGAATTTTATGTGTTTAGCGTTCCTGGTTGTGTTAACACAGGTCAACATTTTCATCTGCAGCCCATAACATGTACCCATGAACTTATGAAATTCTATTCAATCTGCCGCAATGAACTCGTAATGAAACTCAGAATGACAACCGGAACCGTTAAATCAGACGTTAAAAATAACGGCTGAAGTAGCAAGCCATCCTTATTGTCACTTCCTCCATTTTCCGCCAATTCTTCGTATAAATCGGGGAAGTAAAGGTCTGAATCCTCGGTAAAAATGCACGCCGAGAACGTCTGAGACCGTATACCGCGGTATTTGTAAGTTAGTAGTCGTAACTAGTATACGCCTAAAACATCCAAAACAAAGATTGCGCAAGAGTACGTTGACCCCTGACCCATTGACCAACCCGGAAGTTGCTGCCGATCACGCGTCCTGTGAACGCGTACTAAAAAAACCCTCCAAACAACATTTGTTGCGCCTCGCATACAGAAGATGTATGTGCACAACAACAATTGTTGCGCGCCGCAAGACTAAGAATTTATTGAGACCCGTCACCCCTCTGTGCGACTGTGGACGAGACCGACTATATCTGACACACGCAAAAGATCGACGGTCGCGACCCACTTTCTCACTCAAGGGGTGTTCTGGGGCCATGAAAAGGCTCCATTTTCACGCCCGAAAACACATATACAATAAAACAAAGAACGTGCATCATCTGCAGCCCGATAGCAAAACATATACCGAGTCTCAAAAGAATCCGTCCACTCAAACGTGAGGAATCGCTGCGAACGTGAAATTCTAAAACTCTCACAAAGCCCTTCCGCGGAAGGATGTCTCCTCCCCCGGAGGCAACAACATTTTCTCATTAATTATGCAAATTAAGTCTTCATATACATAATAAATATCTGCTTGTGTTTCTCTCATTCTCAAGACTTAGTACATATGTCACAAGCTTGGATAGTCCTATCATGTAATGCAGCTGATTTATTGAATTTCCTCATAAATTATAGAAATGGCATCCATATTTGCATTATTGTCGCATAATCATGTCAAGCAAGCTACCTACATGTACACCAGGGCACACCAACCTTCTCTCAACTGGGATGGGGCAGATAACTGATGAAGGCCAAGAGATTTTGGTGACTCAAATTCTTTGGAGAAAGTTTGATTTTCACTTACTACATTTTTTTTGTTATTTTTTGTAAGACCATAAACTAAGGTGTCTTTTCAACACTAAGGACCCACCTGCCCTGAGTTCTAAAGATGTTGGCAGCCTGAACTTCAAGGCCAGCACACCCTCCAGGTCAGGCATTACCACCAGGCTCCTCAATATGGCACGGATCCTCAGAGCCTCACTCTTACCCTGCATAATGAGCTGTAAGCACAAGTGTACTGAATTAATCAAAACCTTTAGTTAACCCTCTACTACAAATTCCTGTTCAATTGTGCAGACAATATTACAGTGACATTCATGTCGTGAGGGTCTGTGCATGTCTGCAACTGCCATGCATCAGCCCCTGTTGCCTACAGACGACTGATTGATTGATTGATTGATTGATATACAATGTATATGACATCAGCAAATATCATTGCATGATCATTAAGTTCAAATATTAATAAACAGAATAAAAAGGTTCTGAGGAATGGTACAAGTACATGTACATGTGTGTGGCATAAACTATGTGCTACATGCTATCTGCCATTCTGTTCTTACATTTTGGTCAGGAGAGCATTTCCCCAGCAGCTCAATGAGTGCTGAGTAGAAGGTAATGATGCAGTAGGCCATGTCCACCTGGATGTCACCTTCACGATCTCCTGGAGGTAGTCTTAACATGGGCAGAAGGAAAAATACATTAAAACTGGTACAAATGCTCAGCAGTGTTACAGTAACAAACTAGAAAGACCAACATTTGCTCAGGAGAAAATGCAGCAAATGGCTTCACCACATCACCCATACCAAAAATGGACCTATCCCCCTCCAGCACAAAAGAATTGTTCCTAAATCACCCCTGTCCAACATGTTAAGTGTTCCAATAGTTCATACCCCATGCAGCAATGGAATCTTCCAACGTCTTCTGCTGTTGGAACATGTGGAACCAGTGTTCTATTTGGAACTGTCAGTTGGGAATTTGGGTTTTCAAGCTACAATTGCTGTTATACTGATAGTAACGTTACTAAATGAAAGTATTTTAAAGGCCTGAATCTGAACAGGAGGAGAAGAAGAAGAAACACTATGAAAACAATATGAAAGTTCATCTGTGTTGGTATAAGTCATTATGAAATAAAGAAGCTTTCTTTCCAACAATGGAATGAATTAGGGACTTACCCCAAATTTTCATTTTAACTTCTCCTCAAATCATCCCTTAGACCATAAGGTTGGTGTAGTAAAAACTTTATTTCATAGGGCTTATACTAACTATAACAGACACCCATGCAGGACCAAGAGACAGAAAAAGAGCACATAACTCAGGCAAATTATCTGTAGAATCTGATATAACGGGAGGGGTCCAAAGTCCGGCATAGTTTTATAGATTATTATTATTATGTTATGCATGGGTGAATCCACATAATAAAAACAACTAGTTATTGAGTAAGACTTTATATAAAAAATAACAAAGTCGGTAAGTTTATTGAAGTTTATTGCTCAAGCTGCTAGCGATTTAAATATTTGTTTGAATTTAACGCTTTTCGCGGAGGTTGACGAGGGAACGTGTCCAGCACATATCCTTCAGAACTGTCAACTCATTCATCCTAGAGTGCGACATGTGCAAAGATTTTACCACACACATGAAAGGTGATTATTATACTTTGCATAGAAAACACACCATGGCTTGACATTGTCTTTATCCTTGGAAAATCGAAGCTAAAATAACGGGCAAATATTAATACGCCTGGCAGCCCGCCATCTTTGCTGAGCCGCTACGAACAGGCAGCCGGGTGACGCAACAGAATGAAGGTGTACTCGTCGGTAGAGCGCCGACTATTCCCGAAAATCAAACCCAACCTGTTAAAAGAAAACCCGTAGCCACTATTTCTGCCAAAAACAAGGCTGAAAAGACGATCAAGTCAACCGAGAGCGGATATATTTGGGAGCATGCAGTTGTAAACAACGCCGCCATTTTGTTTATTAGCGGCGGGGTGATCTCGCTTTCACCAAGGGAGACTTGTATCTAAGCGCATTGAAAATATTGTAATAGAAAATATGGCATATGTTTGGGATCGAAAAATAGTATTGCGAACAGAATATATTAATGTTATTATTATTAATGTTATTAGTGTTATTCTGTTTGCATGGAGTGCTGAAATAGTCACAGTAATGACTTGGTTGTTACGTATGCCGGAGTTTGGACCCCCTTTTGGTGTTGGAACGTTCCACGAGAACGCAAAGCAAAACCTGCCGTGACTCTCGCGTGCTGTCAAACTGCTTTGCGGAACGCTACCGTGAAATGAAATATAAGTCTGTACAGCTTAAATCACGGATATATTGCTGTTTTAAGATCTAACCTTATTTATGATGGGTTACGGGTCAGATATACTGTAACAAAATACGTGCGTCAACACGTAGAACAGTATGCCGGACTTTGGACCCCTCCCGTTAGTACCAAAAAGAATCAGTCCTCTTCTTCAAACCAAATTGAGGACTAGTCATCTTACCATATTCCAAGGGTACCTCTGAGGCCCTTTGGCTCTTAGGTGAGACAGAACATGCACTGCAAACAAGATTCCTGGAACACTAACGTCCTAGCTCTGTAAACTCAGAAGTCTCGCAACACATTCATATTGAATCTCCGGGACACTCCAAATCTTTTAAATTAGGAGTCAAAATCCTTGATTCTGCACCAGACTTCTTTGCAAGGGAAATGAAGGCTACAGTTTACATTAGAGCTCACAGAGGCGGGGGAGATACAAGTTATCTGGCACGTACATATAGAATACAACACGGTGCATTCCGTATCGCCCGAGGTACCAGCCCGACCGCGCGTCGGATCGCCCGACGGCCGAAGGCCGGAGGGAGATCCGATCCGCGGGAGGGCTGGGACCGAGGGTGATGCGGAATACACCGTGTTGTATTTTATTTATGTCATACCCACCCAAGAATACGCGCTTTTCAATGCGAAATGAGCAAAAATTTGGTGTCCCTGTAAACCCCAAAATGCGACAACATCAATTCCAACATCCGGATTCTGTATTCGAATCCGGATTCTGTATTCGAATTTCGAAATCGGTGCACGCGGTTAGGCCGAAACGCGTTCGAATCGTTCTATGGAACATTTGGAAACCCGGGCCGTACGCGTAAAGAACCCCCGGGCCGTACCGCTAGTTATCACACGGGCCGTAACACCCGTATCGAACGTAATCGTGGCCCAGGTAGGACATAAATGTATGACTCACTACTACGGTCACGTGTGTCTGACGTCACATTTCAAGAGAAGATGGGTCCATTCCGTGAACAAGGTTGAAAATATGGGGTAAGTCCCTAATTCATTCCAGTGTTGGAAAGAAAGCTTAGTCTTTTTTCAGGAAAACAATATATTTCATCCATACCTGAATATGGCCTGAAATATGAATATCTCTTGGATTGACAACTGAAGTTGACAACTGGATTGACAACTGAAGTAACTGAAGGTTACCAGCAAGGCAGACACAAACCAATTTGAGGCATGATTTCCATTAGATTGTACCAACTGTTGTAATAAATATGAATTTCAAGTAGCATTGGATCTACAACTGTACAATGTAGATTTAGATTTCTACTTAAATGTTGATATGCCTAGAACTTATAACACTGAGAAGCAGTATCAAATATTCCCACACACGTTCCGTGAATATTGTCATCAGGCTGGTTTGAGCTGCTTTCTTCCACCTTCACCAGGTGGTAATACAGCTGAAAACAGCAAAACTGACAGTGAGGATATTGACTACATTAATTTTGTACATTTGTATTTGTGATAAAAGAATGTTACCTATCCTGAGGGGCAGGCCTATTCTTAAGTTCATCCTCATCTATGGTGACCTCAGGGATCTTGTACAGCTCCATGGCTTCCTTAATGGTGACTAAAAGACCTTTTCCCTCCTCCCCGAGGGCTGGACCAAGGCATTCTGGCCTGCGGATCAGCTGACGTACTACAAGCATGGAGTTTTCTTCCACACACTCATCTGTAAAATAATTTTAAATATAATGCAATTATGAGACATTCTTCTCATATATACAACATGAGCATTACACAGCTATAATATAGCTAGCATGAAGTTTGTCCTTGATTCTATTTTTACATTATATAGCTTGCAAAAGTAATTGCCTGCAATTACCTGGTAAAGACTTCTGGTAAGGCTTCTGGTCTTAAGAGCGAAGCAAATGTTCTAGTTCTGTAGATAGTATTATTCTGATTCCCAGAAAGTAATTGTATTGCGACCTTCACATTGAGTTCTGGGGCACTGGTAACCCCCAAGTAACATCCTGTTTGGCCCTACTGTGTGCTAAGCCTACATGATTGTATGTCATTAGGTGGCAAGGAGCATTGAAAGGCACGTTTCGGAAATACCAGTATTTGGCATGACAATTCATGACATCAAACTCAAACAAAGTTCAGTACTAAGAAAGCTATGTTCAATCATAATGACTGCTGTTTAAGCACAACATTTAAGATTTTTCACCTATTTGACAAATAGCAAAACTAATACCTTTAACCCAGACAGTTTGTTTGAGGAAATCTATGTATCTCTCAGCCTCAATGGGGTCCCAGCCAATGTCGTCACTCAGCAGCTTGTTGTGGTGTAGGCTGGAACGAGCCAGGTAGTTCACCACCTTTTCTAGATGGGTCTCCCTAACTGCCAGGGCCAGCTCATGGTTGTCCATCACTGAAGCTGAGGCCACATCCAGTGGGGTGGCTCCCCTCATTGCAGGGTCACCTGGAGGAGCACAACAAGGTACAATGTGACATGGATCAGGTTCTGTGCTGTTATCTGTAGTAACAACATCAGCTTTTCAAGGATTCAGGTGTTAAAAAAAGCTTAACTTGTTTTCTCCTAGAACTATTGTGGAATATAACTCGCTGACACCAAGTGTAGTTATAGGAGCATAATCCCAGATAGCTTGATTTGACAGAACTAAAGCCAAGCCAGGAGAGGCAGAAGGCGTGGGGAAAAGCTGAGGTCACTCCAGTGTCGCGTCACTCTCTGAAACATGACAACGGTGAGTCATCTGGGAATTCTGTGGACGGTAGTGGCAGCAAAAATGAAGGTTAAGTTCGATGATGGGCGTCCTAGCAGCTGTTTTGGGTATTGCAACAGAGCTTCAAAGTTTGAGGTAAAATTTTCCAGAAGTGTTAGGTTGATGATTGTTAAATAGTCGAAAGCTGTTGGGACCAGGAGTACATGATGGTGTAAATTTTGGCCTCCTAGCAACTTCTTGAAACCGAGAGTTATTTTCCTTTTGATGCATGTGTTTTCTACTTCACTTCCTTTGTTGTCTTCGTCAGAAGGACTATGAAATTGTCTCGCCGGAGTGTGGGGAACTGCGGATTTTGCAATATAACTCTGGAAGGCATGATTCGACGTCCATGATTTTTGGCAGGCAGATTACCGCTGTTAAGGCTAAAGTCAAGTACAAGTTTCGGCTTCGTGGGGGGTCTGTGCGTCACGTAGGTGCACCTTTTGTGTTTGTTTTTGACACAAAGAACACAAGAAACAAGTCTTCTATTTGTCAAAAAGACAAATTAACAAAACAGCAGTAGTCACCCTGTTCTGATTCTTTCCTTTATTATTTTTTGCGGCGCTGTCGTGACACTTTCAACACAGTAAGAATTTCTTGAACGTTTTTTTTCCAGTAACAGTCCAAACTCAAATAACGTGGGGGGGGGGCTAACACGGGTGACGACGCATCTGTATAATCTGCGGCAAACCGTTTCAGGGTGTTCTGTACCATAAAAATAGTACAGAGATTCTTTTGTTCTTTAGACCAAATTGATTATTAAAAAGAGTAAAGAATACGCATGTTAATTTCTCTAGTACGATGTACCTCTGACGAAGACATGAGATCTCCGACCTCTAGTTTATGTTTTATGTTGCGCAGGGAAAGGAAATTTGATCCCTTTTGTCTTTTCCGCTACAGGTGTATCCTCCGTTACCGGTAACTGAGGTTACAAAATGGACTTTTTGCTTTTTTGTCTTCCTCAGAAAGACTATGGAATTGTCTCGCCGTATTGTGGGTGACTGCGGATTTAGTGGAATAACTTCTGAAGGCATGATTCAACGTCCATGATTTTTGGCAGGCAGGTTACCGTTGTTGAGGCTAAAGTCAAGGGCAAGTTTGGGCTTCATGGGGGGTCCGTACGTCACTGCAGTGGACCTTTTGTGTCTGTGGTTTGTGAGCAAAATTACTCGAGTATATTTAAGTACTAGATGTTCATGATTTTTGGTAGGCAAGCTACCATTGTAGAAGCCAAGGTCAAGTTCTTAGACGGGCCTGGGGGGTCCCTAAGTCGCTGCAGTGGACCTTTTGTGTTAAATAATATATATAATGATCAATTGCTTACAATTGAGGGGCAGTGCTATAACTACTGTGGGGGGAGAAAAAGTTGGACATGTGTCAGGTCATCCCCTAAATTATAAGGCCAGACCAAGTAATTTTTATGGATGACGTCCACTGGAGACCTTAAATTGATTGTAAAAGTGCGATAAAATACATGAAGGGCCGAAAAAACTGATTAAGATGCATAGATTTGGAATATACTAACTGTGGAAACACAAAGGTTGAATAAAAGAACATACTGTAACAACAAACGAAAACAGCAATAAATCTCGCCCTGTTCTGATTCTTTCCTTTCATCACATCTTCTCTTATTACATTTTGCGACACTGTCGTAACACTCTGATCATAATTCAGTAAGCAGAATTTTTGGTAACAATTTTTTTTTCCAGTAACAGTCCAAAATCAAATAACTTAGGGGGGGCCTAAAGTGAAGGCTTTCTTGTGCTAGGGTTTAATACCAGGGATTTAGAGCCCAAATTATTTACTAATAGGTATTGACGGCTATTACATGTACATTTGTAGAATAAATGGTAGTAGAAGAGCTTACTCACTTAGACCAAAGGAACTGTTGTCTAGCAGGTAGGACAGGTGGTCAAACATTGCCTTCTGGTTCTGCTTGCTGCAGCGGCAGAAGTAACACAGAAACCTGCAGCTTTCCTCCACCAACTTAGGGAACAACAGCTGCAGGTACAGGAGAAGGGTACAGTGCTGTAAGTCTATGACTAAGGAAAGGGCTATATACATGTTATCTACACCACAAGGTTCTGAAGGGTACAATGTAAATTGTTGTTGTGTTGAGTCATATGTGCATCAGTGCATGATATAAAGGTGGAATACTCCATGCCTGAAATAGTACAAGTCAGCCTTTTGTGTACCTGCCTATACAGTACATATCTGGTGGCAGGTAGCTCCAAAATCCGAGGGACAGGACTGGTGGCTGGATTCCGCAGGAGAGCTTGCGGTGGTACAAGTTGTGGAATTATGCAAGACTGGTTGCAGGATTTCGCGGGAGAGCTTGTGGGATGTTGCAGGTACATGTAAGCGTACGTGATTTGCTGTTGTGGGAGGCAGATCGTGTCTCGTATCCCTCCAGGCAACAGAAACATTGTATGAGACCTTAAAATCCAGTACAGGTTTTAAACTTGCCCATCGTGATAGAAGTGCATGATCGCCAAAACATAACACACGGTTCAGCACTATAATGAAATAAAATATCTTCCACACCATATCTATGTCTCCCATTAGCCTTAAGTTATATTAAATGGGCAGCCTTGGTTGTATCTTTAGACAAATTAAACAAATATCTTCTATGAGTTTAATTGAAACTTTTTACAGCTCTGAGAAATTTCCATTTGAAAGTTCTTCCACAAAAGAATTATTTTTCAACTGGTATGATATTTTATTTGTTAACTAGAGTTCGACAATCTCATACCTCCATGACATGTTTAGTGCTTTCGTAAAGCTTATGCATAGTGATGATCACATAAATGGCTTACATTTACAATCTTGCTCATTAGCAAAATTTTTATACAAATTATTCACATAGCCCCTACCTAGTAACATACAACACACTGGTGAAATCCTTACCATTTAACATGAACAACGTACTAGTATGATATTGTTGGTTATATGCAAGTATGACCCCTGACATACCTTTGCCAACTCATGTTTGCCATCCAAGCAGTGTGTACTTTCCGACATTTGTATGACAGTTGTGTATATGTATAACACTGCACCAGACCTACATGTAAGGGCAGGATGCAGCTGCAACATTTCTAAAATTGTTAACCTCGATAATAGGACCATGAAACACTTGTGACATATGTAATTGAGAACGAGAACAACATATGAAGATATAGATTATGTAAATGAAGACCTAATTTGTATAATCAATTCGAAATTTATATACTTTCATAGTAGTAACTGCTGGGAATTTCATACATGCTGCATTTGTGTGAAGGTGAGCAACAATAAACATAATTTATTCAAATCATGACTATATTTGCATAATTTATGAGGAAGTGCTAGAATAGCCTTTATTTGCTAAGATCATGCTGTCATTGGGTGGGGAATATGATCAATGGATATAACCCATGTAAATGATGGTCTTATTTGTGAAATCAATGAATAAAATGGTATAATTCGTCCATCAATCAAAATTCATTTGGTGAAGGTATGAGATCGTGGCACTCTTGTTTTCGCTTATTTTTTGCTTATTTTTGCATTATTTTTGCTTATTTTTTGCTCGTTTTCGCTTATTTTCACATTTTCTGTTCACCAATCAGACTCCTACAGGAGTACTGCAGTAGTGCCGCGACTCTCCAAAAAAATTCCCACGACCAGTCTTGCATAATCTCAAAAAAGGTCCCGCAAAATCTCAGGTAACAACTCTTGATGCATACCACCAAGTCTGTACTGTATGTTTGATAGTCAATTGACTGCTTTGGTTAGCTTATGGCGCTAAAGGTTTTGTAGTCCAGTGACTGATGAGAAGTTTTGTTTGATACAACAATTTCATCTAATGCACACAGGGGCGTGACAACGCCGGGGCCTCGGCCATTGTTGGCTGGCGGAGAGCACTCCGGGGTGAGGAAACTTTGCAAGTCCATACCAATTTGTCTAAAGTGATTTTGAATTACGCTTTTTTCCTGCCTAATGGGAGCAGGCTCCATGGGTGCAATGGAACCTTCTCTCATGGCTGGTTGTAGGATGGCCGGCTATTAAAAGAATGCGTTTAACAACTCTTGCAACGCAGTATCAAAATTCCCACCTGCCCCAGAGCCTGTACAGGAGGCTAGTAAATTGTGTAAAATTTAATGCATTGTGTAAACTGTGAATTCTCAACTTAGTCTATATTTGTCACATATAGACAAATGCATCTTTATGATTATAACATTCAATTCTGTGACAGGAAATTGCCAGTTTGGATGGGTTATATCATATAACATTCATAACCTGCGTGTTATTAGGCCCACTCATTTCCTATAACCACCAAATAAACCAACTTGTTTCCAATTGAACAATATATGGCGGTTAAAAGAAATGACCACAAAAGATAAGTTTTCTTGCTCTGTACATGTCCCTGCATGAGTAGTCTTCCTTGGGCAGGTTTGACTGTACCTTCAGTCATATTCTCCAACATGTCAAATACACTTGAGGTGTGCAGAGAATACTGATGAATGTACCTCAGTAGATCCCTCTGGAGTTTTACCAAGCACATTGACCATGACAGTCATGACAGTTTCGTGGATGTTCAAGGCCCTCAACAGGTGGGGGTGCTGGTAGAATACTACATTGTTCATCAGGCCTCTGTTGAAACAATCAGAGATACATATTACAAATGTACAACATACAATATAATATGTTAAGTTCTGGGTACATCCAACAAAATGAGTGAAAATCTACAATATGTGTGAGAAATAAAAAGAAAGAACACCCAACAGCTGCAAAATACCAGCAATTAGATAGATGTGCCAAGAAAAAGGCTGTTTACAGTTGGTTTGGATGCTCTCACCTATGGTTACTAAAAAGGGCCTTCTGCGTCTGCTCGTAATGGTGACCTTTGCCCTAATTCAAGTTATATGGTCTTAAACCTGATGCATTCCTATACAGTTCTGCAAAATGTTCACCTGGCTGTCTTGCACGGAAGTCCCTGCAGCTTTCTTAAGTACTCTGTCACACTACTTTGTGCCCAAACAACTATTGACACGGGGTTGGCCCATAAATACTGTGTTATGCGACCTTGATAACGGCTGATAAAACACCACATATACAGCACATACAGCACACAATGCAGCACACAGATGCAACAGCTCTAAGGACGACAATCCCACCACCACAGCAGATGACCATGCCAAGACACACCAAGACAACCCTCTTGAAGGAAGTCTAGTGCATCAACAAATAATTCTTAACTTTCAAACCACTTAACTTGATGAAAAAAAAATATTGAGCCTGTAATGAGACATTAGAATCAAGTTCACCTACATTAACACATACATTTGTAAGTACTACCGGTAAGAAAAGACTGACGTGTGTACATTCAGCAAACAGCAAATCTTTAATTCTTGCAATTATTCTGGATTACTTCTAACACATCTGATTCACAACAACTTACGCTAGCCCATGAATCATGAGCTCCTCCTCCTCTGTTCCCATCTGCACATACAGTAAGGAGCGGATCTGTACAATAGACCCCAGCAGTCTGCGAACATCATCAACAGACCTGTCACTGATGGTGTAGGACTTCTCCAGGGCACGTTGCAGCTAGACAAAGAAATTAGAAAATTAGAGTATCATGTAAATCTCAGATTGTTTTCTACACATATCTCTGTCATATCCTACACAAACTGTCATGATGTTAGATACATTTAATTAATGGTGTCACTTGCCTTTTTCAAAAAAGGTACATGATCAAGCTGAAGACTGAGGTACATGTACATGTACATGTAGTAATATTTTTACAGTAATACTGTAAAAGACCACAATTTAAACTCGGTTGGTAGGCAGAGAGTTTATGCCTGTTCGGGCGAGTAGTCGCTCGTTCCCGACTCATGTCCTCCCCATACATGTAGGCTGTGCCCCGGATGCATCTGGTGCAAACCCCCACGGTCCGCCGCCCCAACACCCCCGTTGCCCTCACGCCCAGGGTAGGTTCTGGTGCACACCATCCAGTTTCCTCTGGATCTCCTGATTTCCCCAAGTCAATATCGGAACTCCGGTTCCCTCAGTCAACCAGTAATTAGAACTCGATGTCAAGATTGTATGATTCAAGTAGAATTTTCCGCAGTACAAGCCACTGCGCCGCGAACTATGGCCGACCATGGCCGAACTGAAACCGCGTGTTCATGATTTAATTACAATTCTGCGAGTGCAAATCGTTATGTATCGTTTCAGACCACCTCGCGAGGTGGTTCAAAATAAATCGCAACGGAACCGGTTTGTAGCGTTCGTGTTCCCAAATGAATCGATTTATTTTTTTAAATCGAATCAATTCGCAACAGATATCAAATCATGAACGGGGCCTTATGCCCCATAAATGGCCAAGTTATTAAACTGTTGAGAAGCGATTTGAGTTCAGATCCGTACCTCACCGATGCTGTCATACTGCCGGTGGAGCAGACTGAACATCTCCCGCACCAGAGAAGGGTCCTCCAAGTGAGCCTCTGTGGCCCACTTCACCATGAGCTGAGACACCAGCTGCTGCAGATTCTCTACACAACAACATAAGGGAAACAGATGGCATGGTCTTATATAATAAACTAGAAAAGGTAACATTTGCAATTACATGTTAACCTTTGCTAGGTCTCACCTACAATTCCTACATTTTTTTGGTAAAAATGGGTACACATTTTGCATTTTCTCATATTGGGTACTTTAAATACTACTCACATAGTCATAGTCACTGACTTGTATTTATTTCTTAATACATAGGGAGGGATGGGTATGAAAATATTCTGTATTTTCTCATATTGCAGACTTATAAATTGACTAACGGTAAGTGCTATGGAGTGTGGATGGACTTAGCCCCTATAGGCTTCTTTTATTTAGAAAAATAGCACTTTCAATGCAGATGAAAATGACAAAAGCCCTACACACACACACACACACACACACACACACACACACACACACACACACACACACACACACACACACACACTACA